>NC_083582.1:3105877-3208377 GCF_027579695.1 Neoarius graeffei | reverse complement strand
CCACGATCACCTAGCAACGGCGACTGGCTGCGTGCGCAAACATTCGGTGAGGCCGCACAAGCAGCTGCCTACAATATACCCGCTTACGTGAAAACTATTAATATGTTAAGTGGCTGCGAGAAACATTAATGATTTGTGTTTATTTCAATGGGGGATAATGTGAGGAAGTAAAAAACCAGGACAAAACGTGTCCCGGGAAGGTTATTCCATTTTCCTGGACATTTTCCATTTTCCACAAAAAAACCGGGACAATCCCGGAAAAACCTGGACGTGTGGCAACACTAGTGTGTGTGTGTGTGTGTGTGTGTGTGTGTATTCCCTGAAAAGAGCCGGAATTTCTCTTCAGAATTCTCAAATTGTCTGAAGAATGTTACTGTAATACACTACAGAGCCAGTAGAGGGAGCACTTCAACAACTCATAGGGACTCGACCTGAACCGACAGACAGACAGACAGTCAGACAGACAGAGAGAGAGAGAGACAGTTCGATGGAGAAACCAGAGCATTTTTTAACAGTTACCAAATGGTCTCCCAGTGGCCAGATTTGGTCTCCTAGTCAATGCCAAACCAGCTTCACTGGGAGACCAAATTTTACACCAAGTTCTGTCTTATCATTTGGTTCAATCAGTTGCAATTAATTAACCAAGCAACATGTAAGTATACATTTAACAAGGAAACCTTGGCACTGCATTAACTATGTTGATATTATGCTGGCTGAAACGAGGATTCGTAATGCGGCAATTTGCATCACAGAATATACCGCAGCGGTGCAGCCGCATGGACTCTGAGGCCTGTGACTGTGCTGCCCAGACCAGTTGGTCTCCTCGTGGAAAATCCTTACAAAATGCTCTGGGAGAAACAGACAGATCTACACTACAGGGGAAAATGTAAAGCCTGCTCCCTTAAACACAGTGGGGTTAAACCACAATCACAAAAATGAGTCCACTTATAAATATCACATTTATTCTTTCAGTGAATCTCAGGTGGATCAGTGGAACATTCAGGAGCAGAAAGCTGTGTGCTTCTAATAAAGACATAAAACATTCCCCGGCCACTTTAATAGGAACGTGTTGTTGGTTCTAAGATCCCTGTTCTTGGCTGCAGGAGTGGAACCCAGTGTGTTCTTCTTTCTGCTGTTGCATGCTGAGATGCTTTTCTGCTCACCACGGTTGTAAAGAGTGATTATATGAGTTACTGTATCGTTCCTGGAAAAAAAAAAATCTCAAACCAGTCTGTCCATTTCCCTCTGACCCTCTCTGATCAACAAGGCGTTTGTTTCCACCCACAGAACTGTCGCTCACTCACTCAGTGTTTTTTGTTTTCCGCACCATTCTGTGTAAACTCTAGAGACTGTTGTGTGTGAAAACCCCAGGAGGAGATCAGCAGTTTCTGAAACACTCAAACCTCACACTCATCTGGCTCAAACCAACACCCATACCACAGTGAAAGAAAGAAAGAAAGTCACACTTCACTGTGAGATCACAGTTTTTCCCATTCGGATGTTTGAACATCGTGAACATTAACTGAAGCTCCTGATTTGTATCTGCGGGATTTGATGCATCGTGATTTTCTGCTGTCGAGGGATCGGCTGATTACAGAACTGCAGAAAACAGATGCAGGTGGATGGAGGGGTGTTCTTAATAAAGTGGCCAGTGAGTATATTACAGTACACATTTGAATGATGTTCATGAAATAAATCTGTACTGAGTGCTGTTTATTTTACAGATTTACAGAAATCCCAGATGACACACAAGTCTTAGAACTCTGGGCCTCGAGACACTCACAGCCCTGGGTTCTTCAGTTGTCCCTGTAGAACTTTGGAACCCTGAACGATCCCATGTGGAGCCCTTTTATGAAGCTAAAAGCTCTTCGCTGCTGAGTTGGTGGTGTGTGTTACGGATGTACAGACAGACAGTGTGACATGAACGTCTCTCAGCAGACCTTCAGTCAACTCTCAGGTGTCTTCTGAGCCACATGGAAATTCTCAGATAAAACCATTAAAGCACCAGAGATTGTTCAGAAACATCCGAGTCTCCAGAAGAAACATGTCGAGAAAACCTGAGTGCTGAAGGACCTGAGAGAACTCACGCAGCTTTAAAGGCAAAACATCACAAGAAACACACAGAATTACTCCAATTTATGTAAAACACACTGATTTACTCCGGTTTACACGCCGTCACGGTGGCGCAGTGGCTATCACTGTCACCTCACAGCAAGAAGGTTCTGGGTTCGTGGTTGACTGGAGTTTCTCTCTGTGGGTTTCCTCCAGGTGCTCCGGTTTCCTCCCACAGTCCAAAGACGTGGATTAGTTCAACTGGCTGCTCTAAAAAGTGTGTGTGTGTGTGTGTGTCCGCCGTCCAGCTGACCCAGTTTGGATCCCTCTGGTGTGCTGTAATCTCCCAATAGAATTCATGGAAGTTAGTCGAGGATTGCTGACCCTCAACTATGAGGATGACAGACAGACAGACAGACAGACTCTGGTTTACATAATAAAGACACTGAATTACTCCGGTTTAATGACTGATATTCTTCATCTCTTTATTACGTGGAGAAATGTATGGTTTCATTTTTAACATCTTGGTGCACAGGACTGGATATAATGAGACAGACAGACAGGCAGAATGAAAGACAGATAGAAAGAATAACAGAGAGAAAGACAGATTGGAAATATAGCAGATGGAGAGACAGACCTATTGACAAAGGTGGGTGCAAAGACAGAAAAGTTTAAAAGACAGACAGAATGATTAAAAGACAGACAGGTATAAATGCAGTAGGTTCAGTAATGAATGGACAAACTAATGTTCTTACTTCTGAATTTATTGTGATTGTTAGTTACACACACACATAAAATGCGTAGTAGTTTATAAAGGCACATACACTATAAGGCCATAATGATTGTACTTCCTGTGTAAAATAGTTCACTATGTGGGAGTAAGCTGCTATAAACTCTGTAGAAATATGACACAGGTTTTAACACACACACACACACACACACACACACACCAGGCTGAAGGATCAGCAGTGTGAGATTGACATATGAATATATATGTGTGTGTGTGAGTGAGTGAGATGGTGTGTCATGGTGTGCGATGGCGTGTGTACTCTTAATCACTTCCTCCACACAGCTTCAGCAGCAACTTCTTGTAGTCACCAGACGTGTCACCCTGCAAAAAACACGCACACGCTAGTAGTCCACACACTTAAAAAATTGTGTGTCTGTGTGTGTGCGCGTGTGTGTGTGTACGTGTACTCACCGAGATGTCGACGTAAAGGGATTTGCCGTAGTTGCGCAGGTATTCCTGTCTAATGTCCAACATGTCGACCTCAGAGCGAGTCACCATGATACGGATCAGGGTTCGATCCTTAGTCCCCGCCCCCTACAGACAGACAGAAAGTGAGACATACAGAGGGGAAGATGGATGGAAAGACAGACAGGCAGATAGACAGAGATAATGAAGAACAGCCAAAGAGAATGAAAGAAAAACAGATGGAAAGAGACAGAGAGAGGGACAAACAGAAAAGTAAGAAAGACAGACAGACAGACAGGTTGTGTAGTGAGCCGAAGATGGAGCTTTAACTCCGCCTTCAGCTCAGTGTCTGACCTCACTGTAGAGTTTCATACCATGAAACTGGTAATTAACACACACACACACACACACGCACTACAGCATTTAAAGTTCCGGAGTCTTTTATCCAAAGAGTTTTAGACCAGTTTGCTGGTGCTGGGATTTGAATTCACAACCTTCTGATCATTAGCCCAAAGCTTTAACTCATTAGTCCTTTACACAGTTCTCCTCATTCCAGCTGTGGTTTAAACCTCATGTACATCATCACCCCTTCTCCACCCCGGGCCGGGTCAGAGCCGGTGCCTAATCACAAACCAGTTCTTCTCATTGTGACGGTCAAAGAACCGGCTCTCGGCTTGGAAAACGGGTTCCAGGGTGGCACCAACTCTTTGCTGGTCTAGAACCAAGAACTGCTTCGGTCCAGGGCTGGGGGCGGGGTTATCACCAACAAGACCAATGGAAACTTTGTGACTTTGTATAGTGCCTAGTCTGATTAATATAAGGAAGAGAGAGATGATGTAGTCCATCACTGTTGTTGTGCTTGATGCTCGCAGTGTGGGCGTGGCTCCCGGTGGGTGGGGTAGGGGTGGGTGTTGGGTCAGGGCCTGGATCAGTAGCTGAACTCACATATACTAACCTGAACTAACTTCACCAATGTAAACCAAGAGACCTGGAGAAGTTGTGGCTCAAAGGTCAACTCTTTGGCCTACTGATTGGAAGGTTGTGAGTTCAAGTCCCAGCACTGTGCACAGGGCCCTAATCCTCAAGTGCACAGTTGTTCTGTACCTTCAGAGCCTTGTGGAGTCTCTCCGCGAAGAAGCCGGGTGTGTTCTTGATACACTTCACTAAAACACACACACACACAGGAGACAAATAAAGCCCCAACACCGTCATGGCACAAACAAAAGGACAGCGTGCGTTAGGCGCAGTTCTAGGAAACGAGGTGTGGTTTCAGACATACAAGTGCGTGCACGCACACACACACAGTTCTAATGCTTATTTAGTAGTAGATGGAATGTTTTGCAGCACTGAACCCATCAGACACACCCACAAAAACGTGGCACAATATATTTGAATTGCTAATCAGTTCATATATTTGAATATGCAAATGAGGGACCCACCCACTGCCAGCATGCCACTCTCCAGATTTCCATGCATCTCACTGGCGATGCTCTTCTCAAGGTCCTTTCCACACATCTGCTGGTACTCATGAAACACTACACACGCAAAATGAATATGTATAGGACATTACATTATGCGGTGTTGTGTAACATTGGGTATTATTGTACAGCAGCTGCAGCATGCCGTGTGTGTGTGTGTGTGTGTAGTGTGTACCCTGTCGCAGGTGTGGTTTGCTGCGTGAACACAGAACGGCATTGAACTGAGACTCATCCGTCCCGAGTTTCTTCACTCCTGCACTGTAGAGTGCCTAACACACACACACACACACACACACACACTTGAAGGGCTGGCCTCATGACATGATGCAGATGATATAACACACACACACCGTGAATTTTATTAGGAACTGATGAAGGAATGCGTTCCTCTGCCTCACCTGAGCATCCTGCTTGGCCACAGACACGTCCACGGTCTCGCGCTCATCACGGTTCCCCTAAAACACAGACAAACGGAGTCTGTATTACCCATCATGCACTTCTCTTCATTATAGGCGTGAATATTAATCACTCACTCACAGTGTGACTGATAAACGAGTCTCACCTGGCTGAGGGAAACCAGCAGCCTGCGGAAGTGACCCGAGGTGTCATGGATGATGGCGTCCTCCAGAGTTTTACTGTATTCTGGGGAACACACACTTATCTTTATTATCTACACACACACACACACACACACACACACACACACTAAGAACATGCAGATGTTATTTCAGTCGTATCCCCAGAACAGCAGAGACATGTTTGATGCCTTTAGTTCTGTACTGCAGTGATGATGCTGAAATTATTATTATTATTTTAAAAATCATTCTGGTGTGGTGTGGTGTGGTGGTGTTACAGGCGGATACAGGAGATATTTTGGCCAGAAATAAATTCCGTCGCATTTCAGACATTTTGGAAAATTTGGAGAAGACACACGTGTCCTTGAACACTGTTGTTGTTGTTTAGTGCTTCATGTATTAATCTCCTAAACGAGTATGAAACTTTAAAATAAATTCACTTCATAAGCATGAGGAGTACGTACGTGTGTGTGTGTGTGTGTGTGTGTGTGTGTGTGTGCACTCACCCGCTTTATAAATACGGTTGATCTCTTGAATCTCAGCGTTGGAGCGAGACGCCAGAATCTCAATCAGACATTTTTCATCTGTCCCTGCACCCTGTACACACACACACACACACACACACACACACACACACACACACACACACACACACACACACCATTAAAGAACTCCTGTCCCGTGTCCAACACCCTAACGTCCCATCTTTCTGAATTGTGAAACAGATTTGCATGGTGTTTCTCGACTGTTTGCATGTCACAGGTGCGATACAGATGCAGACCAAAGTCTCGAACGCACTCCCATCGTTACTGCTACAGAAAACACAAATCACAGCCCACCCTCTCACTCGCTCACCCTGAAAATGCAATTCAAAAAGACACGCAGCTTTACAAACTACCAGACAGTCCAAGGCTTTCCTGCTCCACTCACCGCGATGGCGTTATGGAGCTCGGCGGCGTCGTACTCGGCCTGGCTCTTCAACATGGCCACCACAAGAGTCTCAAAGTTCCCAGATATCTCCGACTTTATATCATGGATCAGATCCTGCAGAAAAACAGAGACAAGAAACAAGGCATCAAATCTCACACACCTGGACGTTTGGAGTTTTCGGGATGTCCATCACGCTGAAACTGAACAGTGAGATTTGAACTCGGAAAAGTATTTGATTTAATCTAAAACTCAGCCACGAGTGTAAAGCCTCCTGAAACCCTACACCTGCTACTGAATCACATCCCAAGCTCAGGCTCGAACTGAACCGGAGACCCTGGAGCTGCGACGAAGCAACACTACCAACTCTGTCCATGTGCACAGTAACGCTGGAGTGCCTTCTGAAGTGAAAAGAACCTGAAGTGACTTTCAACTGCTCAGCTACAGGATGAGAAGAACACAGAACCGTATGGATTCCGGATCTATTCCCTAATTTTTCAGTTCGATGTTTCAGAAGTTCCCTGTCTCACCTTCCCGTAAGTGGTCTTGTAAGCTTTAACCAATGGCACACGCTGCTTACAGGAGCGGCTCCCGAGTAACTCGATGATGGCGTTCTCATCAGTGCCTACAAAACCATAACAAACAAGTCAACAACCTCATACACATACAAACAAACAAGTAAACAAACAAACAAACAAAAATCAGGAATGCAGTTCATGCTATGATAGCTGGGGAGTCTAGCTAAGATTACGAACATTAAAAAAGCACTTTTAGCTATGATTCACTTTTAAATAAATAAATAAATAAATAAAAGTGTTGATTAATTTTCTGTAACAGCAGCTCTGACAGTTGTGCAGCTACAAATCACAGGATTATATTAATGCAGTCATATTAATGCATGATCATTCCAATAGTATAGAAACAGCTCGGCATGTAACGATACATTGTTCGATGATAAATCGCAATACAAATTTATGACGATTCTAATCGTGATTATTATGAGGCTGCGTAATCTCTTAGCTGTGATTGTGTGATTTAAACACAGAGGTGCAATAATGTAAAATATCAGGAATACACGACTTCGGGGCGGCACGGTGGTGTAGTGGTTAGCGCTGTCGCCTCACAGCAAGAAGGTCCGGGTTCGAGCCCCGTGGCCGGCGAGGGCCTTTCTGTGCGGAGTTTGCATGTTCTCCCCGTGTCCGCGTGGGTTTCCTCCGGGTGCTCCGGTTTCCCCCACAGTCCAAAGACATGCAGGTTAGGTTAACTGGGGACTCTAAATTGAGCGTAGGTGTGAATGTGAGTGTGAATGGTTGTCTGTGTCTATGTGTCAGCCCTGTGATGACCTGGCGACTTGTCCAGGGTGAACCCCGCCTTTCACCCGTAGTCAGCTGGGATAGGATCCAGCTTGCCTGCGACCCTGTAGAACAGGATAAAGCGGCTACAGATAATGAGATGAGATGTGACTTCACTGTAGGCAAAAGTAGCACAGCTCTAAAGTGGTGAAAACACAAAAAAACATCTAAATTGGGAAAGAGCTGTTGTGTGACTGACTGTACAAATAGATTTGACAAAAAAAATCAGAGCTCTCATTTAACAGACTGCTGAACGATAAAGAAAAGAGAAGCAAATGGAGGTACAGCTAAATGTTTTACTCCAACATTTAGAATTGTGGGCAAATAATTATTGTTGGGTTTTTTTGGAAAATGAAACAACGTTTTTTTTGTTAAGAAAACTTAACAAAAGGAATATTTAAGTTGATAAAGAATAGGAAAATAAACGTTGCATTTTTTTTAATAAAATTTTCTTCATTTAATTTAAAAAAAAAGATTGTGAATAGAATCGAATCATGAACTGAGTGAATTTTTTTATCTTATTTAGCTACATATTTTTTAAAATCACATTGCACATTAATTTTATGATCTTATTGGTTTTATATCCTCTTTTGATTTTATGACTGATCTTATATATTGTGATTGATTTTATGATCTTATGTTTGATTTTTATGATTCTATTTGGTTTTATGTCTTTAGTCTTGCCTCATTATTTCTTTCCTTCTATTCTTCTTATTAATGCCTGCCATGGATTGTATTGCATTTGCCTCGACTGTAAAGTGCTTTGGGTCAACTCTGTTGCTTCTAAATGTGCTGTAGAAATAAAGTGACTTGATTTGAATCATTACACGAGTACGAACAGCTGCATTAATAATAAAAAAGATTAAAAACATGTGCAATCAATGATACAGTGAAGTCTTCTGTATGGAAAAATGTGTTTGTTTAACTTTTCTGGAAGGAGTCTCCAGTGCCAGAGGTAAAGCTGTAACTTTAAGCTTTCTGACATCTTCAGGACAGAGGAGTTTATGGTTCTTTGTGGTTTCTCAGGAACATGACTACAAGTTTAGTGATTTCCTGCAGTGTTCTGTGATGGTTGCAGGGATGGGAATGAAAAATATTTTTAAAAAGTCTGAAAAAAGATGGGGGTTTGGGGGCCGCAGGGGCAGAACCCCGGTGGGGGCCCAGGGGGCTGGAGCTAATGATTTTTGGCTTTTTTTTTTTTTTACCCCAAAACCATCAATTTTATCAGCAAAAAGTTTCAATGTATTTGGAAATAAATTCCCCTTCTTGGTGGACGAGCAGGTGAAAATGATTAATATGGTACAAGAGACTTGTTTTTAATCAATTCACATTTGATGATTTCAAAAAATCACTGCACCTTTTAATATAAACGAGCTCTACAGCATTATATTTCTGCATTTTAGCTATTCATGTCTTTGAATACTCTAATCCTTTACAATGAAGTGCAAACCAGAAAAAAGTTCTATCATATAATTCTCTGAAGCTTTCTTCTGATGTTATCATGGTAGCAGGAGGTCTTGCGTATTAAGCAGGCAACATTACATCACTCATCACTTCCCTTTCAACTGTTGTGTGGACTAACAGTTTTATCTGGACAGGATGTTGTGTAATGTAATACAGATACCATACGGCCAATCTGAAGATCAAGATGGTGAGTTTGAGTTAAAGAACAGGCGTGTACAATGGGCATTGCATACTGGAAATTTTTTTAAAATCAAAAACTATAAGTTCATCTCGGCCTAAAAAATTTGGGCAGACGCTCCCGCGCGGCTCATGCCAGCAATCCCCCCCCGTCCCCCTATGAAATGAGCAATAAGTAGGAGAGTTATACACGCTATCATACCTAAAATTTTATCAGAAATATAGATATGATACTATGATTCTCCCCAACATGCTACATTAGATAAGCTAACCCCATTTATAAAAGATACACACTTATATATGACGTGTATTTGATATATATGATGTATATTCATACATTGTTACTTTACGGAAATCTTCAGTAAGTTTGGTCTTTTCATGCCAGCCTGTTGTAGACCTAAATATGATGCACATGAAATGACGCTCTTCACCTCAACATGTCCTTTACAATCATTGAAGCCACCATGGGCAATGCTGAAACCACTGCTGCAAACAGTACATCGCGCGAAACTGTCATTATTGTTGACCCTTATTAGACAGGGAGATTATTAAGGCCAATTTATGCTGACAACGCAGTCCTTGCAGATGGCGTCGCAGATGGCGTCTGCCTAGCCCCCCCCACTTTCGCAGACACTCTGCGCGCACCTCCCAAAAATTGTGACCACCGCAGAAGCCTCGCAGACAGCGTTGCAGACAAGAGGGCTCTGATTGGTCCACTCTACATCCGCTGTACACGCACTTCCGCTTCCCTACTTTCCCGGTTTGTTTTGTTTTCACGACCGGCATTTTTAAAAACACGAGCGAAGATGGAGCAGCACGAAGAGCGGTTGATCGAGGAAGTGAGGAAGTACGTACATCTATACGACTCCAGTTCTAGTCATTATAAGTAACCGGAGGATGAACACTCCACTAATCACACCCACCAACTACTCCTAGCGATTTCGCGACTTCGCACCCCCTTGCGTTGTGGCGGTGAATAACATCGCGCACGCCTATTACTCCCCGCTCAACAATAAATTACAACTGTCTGAGAAAAGCTGTCTGCGAAAGCCTTGTCGCAAGAGCATGCAGAGGCCCTTACACAGGGAGATTATTAGGCAGGGAGATTCTTTTGTGTAATCTGAGCTGAAGTGGGTTTTGTATTTTGGTTTTTTGGGGCGCGCTCTCTCTGCCATGCCGATCCTGTAGGCTGCACTGACTCAACTGAAAACTCCGGTCCTCGAGAAAAGGGATAAAAGCCCGCCCATACCGAAAGCTGATTGGGTTACTCAGCAAAATAAGACAATCAGGATGCTCTTTGTCTAGCATGCGCT
This sequence comes from Neoarius graeffei, assembly GCF_027579695.1. Classification (NCBI taxonomy): domain Eukaryota; kingdom Metazoa; phylum Chordata; class Actinopteri; order Siluriformes; family Ariidae; genus Neoarius; species Neoarius graeffei. The sequence continues at coordinate 3,197,844 of NC_083582.1, read as the reverse complement.
ACATGAACAGGCACACACGCAGTCTTTCTTGCACACTCCGTCATATGCGCACATTCTAAGATGCGCGATGCAGACATTAATGTTGCGCGTGCACGCTCTTGCTCGCTTGCTCTAGATTCTGGGAGATATTCTACAATTTGCGGGCATCAGGGAACCGCTATCAATATGCGGGAGACTCCCGGAACTTCCAGGAGACTTGGGATGTCTGCGTTATAAGGTGACCACAGATCGTTAACCATACACCCCGCCCCCGAAAATTTCTCAACGGATTTACATCGACCTCAAAAACGATCATTTTGGTCTGAAAAAGTCGGAAATCCGCCGATTGGCGGAAAATTCTCATCCCTGTGGTTGAGATTGCTAGCATTAGAAATGGGTTCTACGTGGAACATCTGAGACTTAAAAAGCATCGCTGACTGACTCACCAAAGCCCTTCATGGCTTTGCGGAGAACTTCAACATCTCGTAGAGGGTCAGCACCAGGGGCGTCCTTTATGGTGCCACGAAAACCTTGCTGCAAAAAAAAAAAAAAATTTAAATCAAAATACACGTATATAATATTAATGCACTACACAATTAAACTTGCTGATCATTCTATCAGTGCAGTAAAACACACACTGTCTCCTCAACTCCACCGAGTGTGGGACATGTCCAGTATGAGACCATTTAACATTCTGAGTGTGTGTGTGTGTGATTATTCTGTCCAACATTTCATCATTGGTAACATGGACAGGGTTCAGCTGAGGGTGTGAGATCACGCCTCATTCACTTAAACCTCAAAAATACTGAATACACCACATGGTAATGTTCCAGCAGTGCTATACCATAATAAGTCAGGGTGTGTATCCTTCATTCCAGAACAATCCAACATGCACCAGATACATTTACACAGCCAAACGTTCAGTAACATCATTTACAGCTGTTTCAGTTGAATTCTATGAGGCACGATAAGGTCCAGGACAATTCAGTGAGAAAATCTGTAAGGGAGTAAAATGATAGAGGGATGAGCAAAGGGGATTACAGAAGAACAACTGAACAGGATGACTGAAGGACAAGATGATGGCACACAAGAGAAGGTGATGATGGAGAGATGAGCAAAGGGTGAAATGGACGGGAGGTGAAAGGAGGAAGGAGAACAGCAGGGACAGGAAGGATGGAGGGTTGAGAAACAGGATGATGAGACAACGCAGGGACCGGACCATACGATGACAAAGAGATGAAGGAATGAGGACTGAATATGGTGAGTTTTTTGGACAGGATGTTGGGAACACACATAATTTCTAGCCAATCAGAATCCAGGATTTTTTAAAATCTTACCTTAAAAGCAGGAACTGCAGGTCCTCCAGAGCCAGGCATGCTGGGATATGAGGGGTTTGGGGCAGGAGCACCTCCAGGGTAATTTGGCATTGGTTGTTGCCCTGGCGCCGGACCTCCAGGACCTCCAGGATACCCCTGTGGCATCCCTCCTCCTGGCTGCACACAAAACACACAGGTATGAGACCTTCACAGTGAACTTCATAAAACGACATCATGTGCATTTGGTACCAAATAGACAAGATTGATCAAAGGTTGGGGTGCTTACCGCTCCAAACCCAGGCTGACCTCCCCATCCACCTGTAACGACAAAAAGGTCAACATTATCACTCATGGAAGAGGAAAAGTCATCAGTATTCCACACTACTTAAGCCAAATATCACAATCGATACATCATCCTGAACAGCATCTGCCTGCCTGGCATTTACCTTGGGGCATTCCAGAGTAACCTCCCGACTGGTCTTGAGGGTATCCGGGGTAGCCAGGGTAACCACCTCCCTGAGGGGGCTGCCCTGGATATCCACCTCCCTGAGGGGGCTGCCCTGGATATCCACCTCCCTGAGGGGGCTGCCCTGGATATCCACCTCCCTGAGGGGGCTGCCCTGGATATCCACCTCCCTGAGGGGGCTGCCCTGGATATCCACCTCCCTGAGGGGGCTGCCCTGGATATCCGCCCGGCTGTTGTGGAGGGTATGCACCTCCTGGTGGGTAACCCCCAGCCTGAGGGGGGTAACCAGGATATCCACCCTGCTGTTGGGGAGGGTAAGCACCCCCTGCTGGGAAACCACCATCCTGAGGTGGGTAACCAGGGTATCCAGGGTAACTCATTATGGCAAACTCTGAAGGAGGGAGGGAGGGAGAGAGAGAGAGAGAGAGAGAGAGAGGTTGGTATTAGGCTGGTCACAATTATTACTGCTTGCATGGTTCCCCAAAACAGTCCTCATGCTACCCTCTGAAAGTGTACAAAACCCCAAATACTCAGTGGCTAGTCCACGCTAACAATACAGCGTGTGGGATGAAACAGTTTATACCATGGCTAGGGATAATACTCGTTTTCGACTGCCTGTTACTTTCGCATATTTGGAATGATGAACATCGATTCAGTTTATGCTGCGATGCAACCATGAAAACAAACAACGAGGCAGTCTCGTCTGATAATTACGCTTCACTCCTGCACCGCTAAAGAGAAACAAAAAAGTAAGCGTTAACAGGTTAATTAAAAAGTGACGAATACAAAGCAAGAGAATGTAGCCATAACAACAATCACAAAATGGAGGTCTTGGTGTACAGTACGTGGAGATGAAGGAACACGGATATCGAGGCACTCCGTTTGTGTTACTCAGCTATCCGCTTGTTACATCCGACGTCAAGAGCCATTTCCGGAGACACGCCCCTTCAGTGGTGCCAACGTAGAGGCTAAGTCACTACGTTCAGCAATATTTTAGACCCCTTTAGTTTTAGTTACAACTTTAATTAAAAATTAATAGTTTTAGTTATCTTTAATTTCAAAAAACGTCTAGCAACAAAACTAGCAACTCTTTCAGCACACATCAGTGAGTGTGTTGAACTTGATGCTGCTCTCCAGCTCACATCATAGATGCTGTTAGACAAGTTTAAAAAGTAGGTTTGCTTGAATCACACCTGACTCACGCCTGATTTGTGCTTGTGACCCATCACCATTAACCACAGGCCCGCCCACAACCCATCACTGTTGACCACAGTCCCGCCCACAACCCATTACCATTGACCATGGTCCCACCCACAACCTATCACCATTGACCATGGTCCCGCCCATGATCTGTCACTGTTAACCATGGTCCTGCCCATGACAAGTCGCCATTAACCATGGTCCCGCCCACAACCCGTCACCGTTAACTACAGTCCCGCCCTCAACCTGTCACTGATATCCATGGTCTCACCCATGACCTGTTACTGTTAACCATGGTCCAGCCCACAATGCATCACTGTTGACCATGGACCCACCCACTACCCATCACCGTCGACCATGGTCCCACCCATGACCTATCACTGTTGGCCACGGTCCTGCCCATGGCCCGCCACCATTAACCATGGTCCCGCCTGCAACCCATCACCATTAACCACTGTTTGTCCCGCCCTCTCACCTCTTTGTTCTTCATTTTAAACTTTCTTTTTGAAGTTATTACATTTCATACTAAAAGTGAGTAAATATTTTCCTTCATGGCAAGGGTACAGTTTTTTGGACTCGGCTCTATTCCAACAGCGAGGGGCAGCACTGAGGCATGTTCAGAAGACGAGGCTTGGCTCCAGAAATACAGTCGTTACGTCACGGTTTAACATGCAGATGACGAGGTGAACCGTGTGCAGCGTCCCTGTGTGGTGAACACTGCTCAGTATGCATGAGGTGAGTGGGCGTGGCATTTATTTATTATTAGCCATTGTCCTTCGAACACAACAAGTCCCGATGAAACACATTTTACTGCCCTCGGGTTTCGGTTCCACTTACACATAGGAGACTCTTCTCAATATTACTCACACAAAGGACTTTTCACTGAGCTGACTCGTGTGTGTGTGTGTGTGTGTGTGTTAGAGCAGGTAAACACAATATATAATGTTCAGTGCTCAGTAAACACACCGTGGGTTCAGACATGTTTACAGAAAAGGGCCACACCTCTCGCTCCGCCTCACTGCTCCTCACCTCGCCCAGACAGCTGAATGAGCTGCTTTAAAGATCACGAGAAACAAAAATTCTAGTTTCTTCTGCAACTTATGTGTCCGGGCCGTTCTACTTCCACAATGACAAAGTTATTTGTGTTTGTAACAAGGACAAATCTGAGAGTTTAAAAAAAAATCTCTTAAAAGTGGTCATCATGAGTGTCGATTAAAGCCGATCACGTTTCAGACAGACGCTCCAATTTCTCACACTGAGCCTCATTTATTAATATCTTTCAATAAAATTGTGTGTACATGCTTTTGTAGGAGAAACTTTGATTTTCTTCGTCCTCATGTGTTGATCAGCGCCGCTCCGCTGTAAAATAGCAAACACATTCAGGGACCAGCTGCCTTACATCATCCACACACACAAACCTTCATGAAAGATAGAGCTCACAGAGAGAGAGCTGAAAACAACAAAATGACGGCTAAATGATGAAAAGCGCGCCCCCTGGGCATGGCCAGTAATAATACCCAGTGATGTAGCACAGCCATTGCTGTGTGCCAGGTGTGTAGGGTGCCATTACTTTTGCCCTTGTGAATTGTGTCACAGAATGTTCATTAGATTGGTGTGGAAGTGAAATAAATGTGATCAGTAGGGTGCATCAGTTGCCCTCACTTTCATAAAATCTGATGCGTTTTTGTTCGGCTGTTCCTTTTCACCAATAAAGACATCCTGTAAAATGTTTTGACCATATTCAAAAGTCTAATGGTGGCACCACGAGGTTCATTTTTTACCAAAAAACGCTTATTTTATATTTTCGCGTAAGGTTTGAATCACAATGTTGGACTCCATTTATTGATTTCTTGTGAGCCAGAGATCATGTTAAGAACCTTTGCAAGGGATTGAGAAGCATTAATGTGATTCATAATACATTTGTATTGTTTAAAAGTAGTTGAACAATGATTCAATGAGCAGCTAAAACTCAAACTGTGCTTGATAATATATTTAGAATATGGACTAAAAATGTGTATCTAATGCCGCTTTTCCACTACAAACGCGGCTGAGCCGTGCCGTGCCGAGTCGAGCTGAGTCGAGCTGAGCGGGGCTGTTGAAGTTGCATTTCGACTACAACCGCGCTGAACCGTGCTGGCTGGAAGTGGGTGGACACATTGGGTGGAGTTAGTGAAAGTGGGTGGACGTCACGTGATGTCGTTAAGCAGCGCAAACAGTGACATCAGTGACAGTGGCGGAACAAGTCAGAGCCGGGCCGGGGGCGGGGCAAATGACCGGGCCCTTTATTAAAGCTTATCATAACATCATTTTAGGCTACAAAATGTCCGCAACTGCGGTGTTTACCAATTTCAACACTACCGGGTGCAACTATATGTTATTTAGTACATCAAGTCCTTCAAACGAACATGTAACTCAGAAACAAAAAACATTAGGATACTGTACATGGCTCATAATAAAACATCAATAGCCTATACTGCGCACATTATTTGAAGGGCATACGAATGAGCGCTCAGAGTGGTGACAGGAAGAGTCAGAAATAAAAGGAGGGCGGTGCAAACCTCACTGAATGCACTGTGTTTACCAATTTCAACACTACGGGGTGCAACTATGTTATTTTGTACATTAAGTCCTTCAAACGAACATGTAACTCAGAAACAAAAAAACATTAGGCGACATACTGTACATGGCTCATAATAAAACATCAATAGCCTACTGCGCGCATTATTTGAAGGGCATACGGCGAGCCTTGCGCTCCGCGAACTCGTCCACGATGCTCTGTATGTCACTGATTCAGTGAGCTTTTAAGCGGTAGTCTCACGACCCGAATAGTAAACAATAAACATGGAGGACATGGAGTCGTTAGTGTGGCTGGTCTTGGTGCTGTGGCTTGTTGTCACCGACAACGCCAACAGATACTGGCAAGAGCGTATAGATGAGGCGAGGCGCATAAGGCTTCAGAAATTCTCGTAATTCGTAATTCTTCTTCTTCCGGGTTTGCGGTGTTTACAGATCCCAGCGCGCTCGCGGGGCGTGTGTGGGCATGTGAGGACACGCCTCCTCACCAATCAGTGCACAGGGGAGTGTCTGCTCACGCCCCCAACCTCACTCGGCACGGCTTGGCTCGCTTCAGCCCCACTCCAAAACGGTGCGAGTTTTAGGGGCTAAGCAGGGCTGAAACGAGCTGAGTCGTGCTGGTTTTTGGTAGTCGAAACGCGAGCCGTGTCGGGCTGAAGTGAGCTGAAGCGAGCTGAAGCGAGCTGAAAAAGGGTAGTGGAAAAGGGCCATAAGATATTTGGTATACTCTATAAGGTGCCATAATGTTTCATGAAAAGTGATCGAAATTTTGTCATAAAAGTCGTAAAATAGCAGCTTTTTCCATAACTTTGAGCTCCTGGTGCCGCCATTAAGCTTTTGAATTTTGTCAAAATATTTCACCCAGTGTGTTTTCTTACCAAAAGGAACATAAAAACAAAAATGCATCATGATCGGAGGAACTTTTCATTTTTAGGGGGCAACTGACGCACCCTAGTGATCAGTGTATAAAATCACGGACACTCAGTGATGATTATACAACCTGAAGCCAAGCCAAGGGTCACATTAGTGAGTCTGAATACGTAAATTTATGCAAATTTAGGAGTGAATCGTAGGATATGAAGAAGTTTTTTCAACAAACCAGATTTTCACAAACACCACATTTCTTGTCTAAATGTTCCTATAAACAATTTACAAGTAAATGAGTTCGTATCCAGGTTGATAAACGAGCCTGTGTTTGTTGTGGTGTGTGTGTGTGTGTGTGTGTGTGAGAGAGACACAGATGGACTTCAACTCCACCCTTAATGATCCTGAAACTCCCTCCAGCTGATTTGAATGAGTGTTTTACATGAGTCACGATTCAGAACCAGGACACGTACTGCACACTGACACTGACCTCGAGTTTGTACAAAATCAGCAGAACCTTCTGAAACACTCGGGAAGCTGCGGGACGTCAGAAATCTTGGTGAGCAGAAATCACGCGGTGCGGCCAGTCAGCGCTGTTTCAACACAACAGTGTCGCAAAAACAGTTCAGAGAGTTTCAAGACTGTGGGTTGAAACTCTCATGTTAGGCAAGCGTGTGTGTGTGTGTGTGTGTGTTCTCCCAGTCAGAAATTATTTTAGCAGACCTGATAAGATTCCTCTATCCTGATAACCTGCTTCTTAATTCAAAATTTAGAAAACTTCTCATTCAAAAGAAGCAGAAACACGACACTGATTCACTTCACCACCCGACTACTGATTCTTCTGATTCAAAATATATTAATTTTGATTTGTTTTAACTTAAATAAAGTGAGTTAACTCACTAGATTTTTCATTTAATCTACCTGATTTCTTCATTTGTTAAATTCAAACAGAAATTATATATTTTTTATTTTTATATAATTATTATTTTTGAAGTTTAAACTTTTTGATTTGTTTGACTCATTTGACTACAACTACCTGAATATGATTCCTTCAGCTCGTTAGATTTAAACTAGCAGGATTTTGATATATACAGTATTTTGATAAGTTACCGTAATTTGATTTAAACTCCCCAAGTTTAGAATTGTTTGAATTATTAATTGACTCAATTAATTAAGTAACGGCTCATTCAATTCATTTGATTCAAACTACCCGAGTTTTGATTTATTCAACTATGATTCATTCAATTAAAGGTGCGTTAGGTCAGATTAGTGAATTATTTTCAAGATTAATTCTCTAGCAGGTAAATATCCAGAAGTGTATCGCTGCCACACCAGAAAAAAATAAAATAAATCAGGATCATGTAATGAAGTGAAAAGTTTAACTCTATATTTTCATGTTATTTTGTAAAACGTTTCATATGACATGATAATTTGGTTTCATGTTATAACATGATAACTTTAAACTCATGTCTGGGTTGAGGTCATGGTGAGGTTCTGCTGTTACTGAACACGGTGGATGACACTGTCATAAGTATGTGCACTCTCAGAAGGGTTTTAAAACACACAGGGCTGTACAGGAGGAGTGAGTCTGACCCACTGGAGACGTCCGTCTGTGCCCCTCCCACTGATCGGTGAGAAATGATGCCTGCTCCAGTGGGTCCAGCTCATCCTTCCTCCTTCTGTGCATACCAAATTATCACATTATAATATGATAATATATTGTTATAACAATAAACTTTATGTTATTACATGATACTGATTTTCTTTTTATTTTTGTTGGTGTGGCAGCAATACGCTTCTGTATCAATAGTTGGGTTAGACATTTGAATAATTTTTTAACTCCTTGAGCCCACCCCCTTTCCTGCCCATTTTCACAAAGCTCCGCCCCCAGAGTTACAGCTGTCTGTAGATTAGTGTCTATAAAATGACTAAACCGGGACCACATGACACAAGTTCAGCCCTAATTTGACATGATTTTGTCGACGCATTTCCAGCGCTAATCCGGAATATGAATGAAACAACGGGAACGATGAAAGTGTGACGCAGTCAAAGAACAGCAAAGTGGAGTCTTGGACGCCCTGAAGCACCACAATGAAAAGTCTAACATGTCAGAATAATTTATATTTTCTCGCCTAGTCTGACAAATTCCTACAATATCTTCCTTGGTGGCCCTGATGGACAATTTCCTGACCCTCCTCCTCAATGGCATGCAAGGATGCGAGTGATGATAGTAAGCTGAGCTCAAACTTGTAAGCGTTGTGAATCTCCTTACATGAGACACAGCGAGAATTTATGGCACTATGATCACCGAATCTGACATGGTGACCATCGTGAAAGACAAAAACATCATGCGGTCTGATCACAGAGGCGCAGGATGGGAATGACCTTCCCATTGAGGTCAGAACCAACGAGCACCTTCAAGTGCAGACTGAAGACGCACCTCTTCGGGCTGCACCTCTCACCTGCTTCCCCGCCCACCGCGTACCGGTCCTGACCAACCCAGGCCGTGTTCCGTCCCGCCCGGGGTTAGTCGTTTGGGTTTTGTTTTTCTCTGTTTAGTTGTCCTTTGTATGGTTGATTTGTTTTGTTTTCCTTGACTGAGTGCTGTTACTTCAACAGAATATTACACTCTGTGTTTCACTTCTTCATTTAGCACGAGAACTTTCTTATCTAGAAGTTCAGCACTTTGTCTCCCTGACTTTGCACTTGTACGTTGCTCTGAATAACAGCGTCTGCTAAACGACATGTAATGTAATATAACCATCCCAACACAAATAAACCTCCTGGACCAGGAGTCAGGCTTTAAAATGGCTTTCTCAGGCTCCTCTCATCAGAATTCTGTCCTGAGGTTGTGGCTTAAACTCTTCTGTATCGTGTTCTGCATATTTTTCAGGTTATTTATACAAGTAATAAATAAAACTAGACAAAAACAATCCAGTTAAATTGTTAACAACAGTTTGGACAGATTATAGCCGCACACTGTCAGCAAGCGCTGCAGAAGGTCAACAGGAAACCGGGAGCAAAAATAAAAACACACCCTGAACTTCGCCCAGGCTTCTGAACCGATTCACTGAAAACGAACCGATTCCTCCACTCGTCCCTGAGCAGGGCTGTGGCAGTGAGACCTCAGGGAGGAGTGAGACACTGAGCAGTGAGACAGTGCCGTGTCAGTCTGCACCTTTACTCTCTCGCAGTTTGCTGGAGGTTTTAGTGTAAAATGGCTGCCATGGGACTCGAGCAGAGCCCCTTCAGCACCATTACAGCGCGTTACATAAGCACACAGCGTTCCGGGAAAGGAAGCAGTAAAACACACACACACACTGGAACTGTGGCGACACACACTCTCTCTCTCACACACACACACACACACACAGACAGATAGACAGGCAGTGGCGGGTGTACTCCCAGCGCGCGCAGGGTTGAGTAAAGAGAGCCGGGGTTTATCCCGAGATAAGAGCGCGCGCGGGTTTAACCCGGGATAAACACCCAGCTGTGAGAATAAACAAACAAACAAACAAACAACCCCTCCCCCCCGCAGTGGGATAAACCTGAATAAGATAAAGCACAGAGACTCACTGTGAGCGCGCGCAGCTCCAGCAGGAAGTGTGTGTGTTACTGCGCGCACACACACACATGCACGCGCGCACTGGGTGTGGTCTGCAGGGTCTATGACGTCACGACATCGGATTTCATGTTTCCAGGGCCGGGTTGTGGCGGGTGAGGAGCTGTCGGGGAGGGAAACGCTGAGCGCTGTGTGTGTATCTGTGGAGGCTGTGCAGAGTCAAACACTGCAGCAAAAAACAAAAGTGCTGCATGCAAGCAGCAGGAAACCTGTCTCTCTCTCTCACACTGTCTCACTCTCTCTCACACACACAAGTTGTCTGTTTGCTGAATGACTCCATGCCCACACAGTCTTTAAGCCACGCCCACTCATATAGCTAACATTTCAGAAATAATATACATTTCAAATTCAGCCACACACATCACTCATCTATCTATCTGTGTGTGTGTGTGTGTGTGTGTAAATCAGACCCACTCATACGACTTTTATTTCAATGTGCTTGAGCAAGCACACTAATATTGGAAACAAAGTCACATCCCTGGTTCTACATCAAGTTATTATTTCAGCCACACCCACTAATCCTGCTTTAATTTCTTTGTATAAAATGAAAGACGCACCCACATTCCCAATTAATGCTTTAAGCCAATCCCATTCATTCTGCTTTCATTTAAATGTAGCAGAGACATGCCCATGTTACACATGTATAGCCTTTAAGCCACGCCCACACATACAGCTGTATTTCTGTGTACATCCTCTCCCACATCCCAAGATAATGTTCTAAGCCACACCTATTAACATCACACTCATTTCTTATATAATCCCAAAGACACCCCCATATTCCATATTCCATGCCATATGGGTTCAAGCCACTCCCACTCACCTCATTTTGACTTCTATATATAATCTTAAAGACATGTTGACATTACCATCTATATACGCTATAAGCCATGTCTGCTTTAACTTTCATGTACGAATTAAAGGCATGACCGTTTTACAATAGTCCTTAAGCCCCACCCACTCATACGGTTTAGTTTCTACTGATAATCTCAGTGACACACATACATTCCAGTTGGAGGTCTCTAAGCCACGCCCATTCACATCACTCTAATTTTCATGTGTAAACTTGCTGATCTCCTGTAAATAATAGTTAAGCCACACCCACTCATTGCGTGCCTGCCCCAGCTTGCCTGCGACCCTGGAGAACAGGATAAACCGGCTAGAGATAATGAGATGAGATGAGTCTGTAAGCCACACCCACTCATGGCATACCTGTAGTAACCATACATAGTCTACATACAAACATACAGTCATACTCTGTATGGTTACCAGAGATATACAATGAGTGGGTGTGGCTTACATACAGAGTCTGTAAGCCACACCCACTCATTGTATATCTCTGGTAACCATACAGAGTCTGTAAGCCACGCCCACTCTTCCTACATTAATTTGTATGTATAAACACACTGAAATCCAAAGTTAATGTTTTTTAGCCATAAAAAAACCCATCGGTCATATTTCTATAATTAATCTCAACAATATGTTGTTATCACTTTGTACCATCTGTAAGCCACACCCACTTACTGCCCTTCTAATTTATATATGGAACTCAAAACCACGCCCTCATTACAACAAGGACCACAGTCTTTAGGCAACTTTAGGCCAATCTCCTGTGTGTGTGTGTGTGTGTGTGTGTGTGTGTGTGTGATGGCTAATCCAATCCAATCCAATCCAATCCAATCCAATCCAATCCAATCCAACCCAATCCAATCCAATCCAGCTTTATTTATAAAGCACTTTAAAAACAACCAGAAGGTACCAAAGTGCTGTACATGATACAATAAATACAAAATAAATAAAAAGACATAAAAACATCAATAAAAACAGACATATAATAAGACAAAACAATAAAATAACATAAAATAAGATAAAACAATAAAATAAAATCAACATCTTACCGCGTGTCAAAGGCCATGGAAAAGAGATGGGTTTTAAGAAGGGATTTAAAAACAGGCAAGGAAGATGCCTGTCTAACGTGCAGAGGCAGATCATTCCACATTTTAGGGGCCGCCACGGCGAAAGCACGGTCCCCTCTGAGCTTGCGCTTAGTTTTTGGCACCCTCAGGAGGAGCTGATCAGCAGACCTGAGAGAGCGGGTGGGTGAATATGGGTGCAGCAATTCAGAGAGGTAGGGAGGGGCGAGACCATTGAGAGATTTAAAAGCAAATAAAATAATTTTAAAATGAATCCTAAAATGTATGGGCAACCAGTGGAGTGAGGCTAAAATGGGGGAAATGTGGTCATGTTTGCGTGTGCCAGTTAAAAGACGTGAAGCAGCATTTTGTACCATCTGGAGACGGTTGATGGAGGACCCACTAACCCCCACATAAAGTGCATTGCAGTAATCCAGCCGTGTGGTGACAAAGGCGTAGATTACTGTCTCAAAGTGCTGCTTTGAAAGAATTGGCTTTATTTTGGCTAGCTGCCTCAGTTGGTAAAAACTTGACTTCACAACTGTCTTGATCTGATTGTCAAGTCTGAGGTCAGAGTCCACCTTAACTCCCAACTTAGTGATGTTGGATTTTAGGTATTGAGCCAAGGAACCTAGTTCTAGACAGAGGGTCTTGGAGCTGCCACCAAAAACAATCACTTCTGTCTTCTTTTCGTTAAAATTTAAAAAATTTAGAGCCATCCAGGCCTTTATGTCATCAAGACATTCAAGTAAGGGTCTTACAGAGAATGCTTGATTCTTTTTAAGAGGCATATAGACCTGAGTGTCATCCGCATAACAATGAAATGAAATACCATGCTTCCTAAATATGGAACCAAGCGGGAGGAGGTACAAAGAAAAGAGAAGAGAGCCTAAGACTGAGCCCTGCAGGACACCACATGACAGAGGAGCAGAGGAGGATACAGAGTCACCAAGGCTCACACAGAAAGTTCGATCTGCCAAATACGACCTGAACCACTCCAGTGCTATGCCACTGATGCCCACCCACTGCTCCAAACGTGAAATTAAAATGTCATGGTCTACAGCGTCAAATGCAGCAGTTAAGTCTAAAAGTACAAGAACAGCACATTCACCGGAATCACAAGTTAAAAGAATATAATTAAAAACTCTTAAAAGAGCCGATTCTGTGCTGTGCAGTGATTTAAAACCAGGTTGGAAAACCTCAAGAATATTGTGCTCCTCCAGAAAGGACATTGATTGCTTGTAGATTGTCTTTTCGAGGAGTTTTGAAAGGAAGAGCAGTTTGGAAATAGGCCTATAATTAGCCAGAACTGCAGAACCTGTTTTTTTTTTAATTAAAGGTTGCACTACTGCATGTTTAAAGATTTTAGGGACTACACCTGAGGACAAACTGCTGTTAATAACTGCAAGCACGGATGGACCCACAGTAGGAAAAACCTCTTTAAATAGTCGAGAGGGGACAGCATCATTAGGAGAGCCTGAGGACTTTAAATGACCAACAGTGTCCTGTAAATCTAACAGAGTCACAGATCCAAACCCATCAAGGACAGCTGAGCAGGGGACAAAGACTGAAGGGTCATACGCAGAAGGTGAGCCCTAGTGCCAGCAACCTTGTCAATAAAAAAGTGAAGAAAGTCTTCACAAACAGCAGGCGAAGCCTCAATACCGACGGTCTGCGGAGCATTAAGAACAGAGTCGAGAGTCTTAAAGGAGTGCGCCACCCGCAGGTGAAATTGAGTCAGTCCCTGCAGTCCCTAGAGTTGGATGAGTGAGCCAAAGCGTTTTGTAGCCGACCCAGCCATTGTCCTGATCTAGAAACGCCCCGGTTAGCTTTAGCTTAGCGTAGTCGCTGTAATCCGACGTGTCCAGCTAGCATGTCGTTGCAAAAGTGAATCAAATAACTCAAGATTTTTTATAATTATTTCTCATGACCTGTACATTCACATCGAGTACACATATCAATGCAAATTAACACGAAGGGATTTACTAGACCAATTTATGTCTGGAACTATTTTCGGCCACAGCACAGGCAAAGCACCGCTGCAGGCGCAAAGACACCACGCAGCACCACAACTTAGTAGTCACGCTGGTGTATTGACGGAAGTTGAGGGTTTTCAGGTGCTGCGTGGTGTCTTTGTGCCTGCAGCGGTGCTTTGCCTGTGCTGTGGCCGAAAATAGTTCCAGATATAAATTGGTCTAGTAAATCCCTTCGTGTTAATTTGCATTGATATGTGTACTCGATGTGAATGTACAGGTCATGAGAAATAATTATAAAAAATCTTGAGTTATTTGATTCACTTTTGGAACGACATGCTAGCTGGACACGCCGGATTACAGCAACTACGCTAAGCTAAAGCTAACTGGGGCGTTTCTAGATCAGGGCAATGGCTGGGTCAGCTACAAAACGCTTTGGCTCACTCATCCAACTCTAGGGACTGCAGGGACTGACTCAATTTCACCTGGGGGTGGCGTACTCCTTTAAGCAGAACATGAGGCTTATGACAGTTTGACAGAATAATCTCATCTCATCTCATTATCTCTAGCCGCTTTATCCTGTTCTACATGGTCGCAGGCGAGCTGGATCCTATCCCAGCTGACTACGGGCGAAAGGCGGGGTTCACCCTGGACAAGTCGCCAGGTCATCACAGGGCTGACACATAGACACAGACAACCATTCACACTCACACCTACGCTCAATTTAGAGTCACCAGTTAACCTAACCTGCATGTCTTTGGGGGAAACCGGAGCACCCGGAGGAAACCCACGCGGACACGGGGAGAACATGCAAACTCCACACAGAAAGGCCCTCGCCGGCCCCGGGGCTCAAACCCAGGACCTTCTTGCTGTGAGGCGACAGCACTGACCACTACACCACTGTGCCGCCTGACAGAATAATATCAGAGAAATGTTTAGTTTTAGCAGCTTTCACAGTTGTCTGATAGTTACACCAGCACTCTCTTAACATTTGAAAAGACACTTGCAGTTTGTCTCTCTTCCACTTGCACTCAGCTCTACGGCACTGGCGTCTGACAGCTCGAGTAGTGTCATTTAGCCAGGGTTCACATTTAGTTTTAGGCTGCCTGATTTTTAATGGAGCCACAGTGTCTAAAACAATTTGGCAGGAGGAGTGAAACCATGAACTAAGCTTGTCCGTGTCGTTACACATTGATTCAGGTACGACACAGCTCTAATTAAAAACGGCCAAGAACTGACCAGCAGTGGAAGGGTTAATGACGCGACAGCACTGGGCAACAGCAGCGTGAGGTTTAACTGTGTTGCCGGCAACAACAACATCAAACAATACAGGCATATGGTCCGAAAACACTGCGTCACAGATCTCCAAGTTAAAAACAGGCAAACCATATGATAAAACAAGATCGAGTGTGTGTCCGCGTTCTTGTGTGGGACCAGAAACAGACTGTACTAGATTAAAAGAGTCAATGAGGTTAAGAAAGTCCTTCACCATTGGCTTATCAGGACAACACACATGAACATTAAAATCCCCCACAATAAGGACACGGTCATACTCGGGAATAATTTCAGCCAGGAAATCAGAAAAGTCACTTATGAAGTCCTTATTGTATTTGGGAGGTCTGTAGACCACTGCACACAACACTGTGTGAGGGCGAGCCAGTTCAAATAAACTCATCTCAAAGCTGGTAAAAGAGGATGACAGAGACAGTTGCTTACATTGATAAGAACTTTTATAAATAGTCGCTATTCCTCCTCCTCGGCCCGAGGTCCGCGGGGAGTTAAAATAACAGCAACCCCCAGGTAAAAGTTCTGTGAGGGCGCTGGACTCACCAACAGCTAGCCACGTCTCAGTCACACAGAGAAAATCCAGTCCCCGGGAAGTAAAGAAATCCTTCAGGATGAAAGTTTTGTTTGCTAGCGACCTAGCACTGACGAGCCCAAACTTGGCAGGAATCAGCGGATCCACGGTAGTAACCGTCCGGGGGGCCCGACACAAAGGCCGTAGATTGCACAAATTCACCCCGCACCAGCGAGGCCGAGGAGAGGAGGGGCCGTACAGCTGGAGCATCTCATCCGGGCCGACGACAGGTACCAGCCAGGCATTGACAGGGTCCAGCGAGCGTCAAGAAATAACAAGGCGAGGCACCGCTCCATACTTAGTCCAAGAAACCTTGGAAGTGCGCGACAAACAGGCCTTCAGCCTTACCAGTCGACCGCTGCGTTTACCCCAGCGGTAGTGGCATTTATGCTGGAGAGATGGAGCCGGGGCGCGGCAGAGGTAAGCTGGGATCCCCGATAGGAAAGGGGGCAAAGACTTTTGTCCACCACGATCAAACCCCACCAGATCTTTGGTAGAAACTTGAATATCCAACAGTGTTTGGCGATCATACACCAGTAGCAAGTAGACATTTAGACTGACAAGTGACAGATACAGCACAAACACACACAACGCTGGCAGAGACAGACGGCAGGCCACACACACTGGCGCCATCTTCTCCGTGTTGTTGTGGCTAATGTAATGGCTTACTGGTTAGTTAGCGAGCAGGTACCAGTCTTTTAACTGTGTCTAGTCATGTTAAATCACTTGCTTATGGACATTCAGCTTACTTACTGACTAGTTTGCCAGGATGAGGTGTGGTTGTGATGTTGTGAGGATCGCTGTCTGGAGTTGTTGTGCTGGTTCTGGAAAACCACCTCGTCCTCCCTGCATGTTAGCATTGTAGCAGCAACTGTAGCGACCGTTTCCTAACCCACACCCGAGCTAATGTTAGTTACATTACTTCCTGTGTTATTCTTTGCTCTGTATCATGGTATTTGTCCAGACAACATTTGCGAAGGATTTTACAGCCACGAAGACTTAAAAGCACATTTGCTAGCACATTGGGATTTTGGATTGATAAATAATTCAAAATGCTGTGTGAAAGAGACATCCACTTCCACACCATATAAAGCTGGAACATCTCGACCATCTCCACTGCCCATGAAAGCGCTGGCTCTCAGTGTTCTTCTGGAAGATGAGGGAAACTGTTCTGATTAGAGATTTGGCGTTTGATTCCTGCTTCTGACTGCTTTAAAGGTGCCATGGAATAAATTTAGTCAGAATTTAAATTGTTCCTTGATGTCTAAATAGAAGATCTGTGACTCTGGTCAGGGTGAAAAATGCCCAGATGTGGTTTTATGCGCCATTTACAGCCTTGTGATTTGGCCCAAGAATGAAACAAGCACTATTCCTGTTTTTGGTGGATCATTAATATGGTATGTGGATGAGCTCTGTTCTGATTGGCTGGTTTGCAGCAGGTATGCTGTGTTATTAGGATGTGATCATGGACACAGCTGCCACAGTGTGCTCTGGGAAATGCAGTCTGGAGACGTGACCTGGAAGTGCCACTCAGAAGCTCCATCCGGTTCCGATGTGACAGTAGTTCCATCGATCCATTCATTTTCTGCCGCTTATCCGGGTCCGGTCGTGGGGTAGCAGCCTAAGCAGAGCAGCCCAGACTTCCCTCTCGCCAGCCACCTCCACCAGCTCTTCCAGGGGAATACCAAGGCGTTCCCAGGCCAGCTGAGAGATGTAATTTCTCCGACATGTCCTGGGTCTGCCCCGGGGTCTCCCCTGGGAGGCGTCCAGGGGGCATCCTGACAAGGTGCCCAAACCACCTCAACTGCCTCCTTTTGATGTGGAGGAGCAGCGGTTCTATTCTGAGTCTCTCCCGAATGACCAAGTTCCTCACCCTGTCTCTAAGGGAGAGCCCAGTCACCCTGTGGAGAAAACTCATTTCGACAGCTTGGATCCATGATCTCATTCTTTCGGTCACTACCCACAGCTCATGATCATAGGTGAGGGTAGGAACGTAGATGGACCAGTAAATTGAGAGTTTTGCCTTTTGGCTCAGCTCTCTCTTTACCACAACAGACCGGTTTAGCGTCCGCATCACTGCTGATGCTGTTCTATTCCGTCAATCCAACTCTCACTCCCCCCCACCCTCACTCGTGAACAAGACCCCGAGATACTTAAACTCCTCCACTTGAGGTAGCAACTCCCCCCTGGCCTGAAGTAGGCACTCCACCCATTTCCGGCTGAGCACCATGGCCACAGATTTGGAGGTGCTGATCCTCCTCCCAGCTGCTTTACACTCAACTGCAAACCGTCCCAGTGCATGCTGTATGTCACAGATTGATGAAGCCAACAGGACCGCATCATCCGCAAAAAGCAGAGACGCAGTCCTGATGCCACCAAACCGGACACCCTCTGCCCCTTGGCTGCACCTAGAACTTCTGTTCATAAAAGTTATGAACAGAACCAATGACAAAGGGCAGTCCTGGCGGAGTCCCACATACACCGGGAATGAATCCGACTTACTGCCGGCAATGCGAATCAAACTCCTGCTCCGGTCATACAGGGTCCGAATAGCCCACAGCTTAACCCAATACTCCCAAAGCACCCCCCACAGGGCACCACAAGGGACATGGTTGTAAGCCTTCTCCAGGTCCACAAAACACATGTAGACCAGTTGGGCAAACTCCCACGCACCCTTCAGTACCCTTGCAAGGGTAAAGAGCTGGTCCAGTGTTCCACGACCAGGACGAAAATCACACTGATCCTCCTGAATCTGAGGTTTGACTATTGACTAGACTCTCCTCTCCAGCACCCCAGCATAGGCTTTCCCGGGGAGGCTTTCCCTATAGTTGGAACATACTCTCTGGTCCCCTTTTTTAAAAAGGGGGACCACCACCCCAGTCTGCCAATTCAGAGGCACTGTCCCTGACCTCCACACAATGTTGAAGAGGCGTGCCAGCTAAAACAGCCCAACAACATCCAGCACCTTCAGGAACTCAGGACGAATCTCATCCACCCCAGGAGCCTGGCCACCAAGGAGCTTTTAACCACCTCGGCAACCTCAGCTCCTGTGATGGGTAAGTCATCCCAAGCGCCCTCAGACTCTGCCTCCTCCTCAGACAACATGAAGGTGGGATTGAGGAGATCCTCAAAGTATTCCTTCCACCACCGGACGATGTCCCCAGTTGAGGTCAACAGCACTCCATTCCCACTTTAAACAGTCGGGACAGAGCACTGCTTCCCCTTCCTGAGCCACCGGACAGTTTGCCAGAATCTCTTCGAGGCTGACCAAAAGTTGCTTTCCATGGCCTCACCGAACTCCACCCACACCTGAGTTTTTGCTTCAGCGACCACCAGAGCCGCGTTCCGCTTGGCCCATTGGTACCTGTCAGCTGCCTCTGGAGACCCACAGGCTAACCAAGCCCGATAGGACTCCTTCAGCTTCACGGCTCCCCTCACTGCAGGTGTCCACCACCGAGTTTGGGGATTACTGCCACAACAGGCACCAACAACCTTGCAGCCACAGGTCCACACGGCCACCTCAGCAATGGAAGTGCGGAACATGGTCCACATGGACTCAATATCCCCATCCTTCCCTGGTATGCAGTTGAAGCTCTGCCAGAGGTGGCAGTTGAAGATATGACGGACAGTAGATTTATATAATAATACAGAATATTAATGTGAATGTGACACGGGCAGGAAAATAAAATAATCCTCTCAGGCTTACCTGTACTGGCTACTTGGAGCTTGCTAGGAGCTAACATGACACATATGTTTCTCCAAAATGGCGGACTCTATCTTTAATTCCCTGAGACCACACAACCTCTATAAAGAGGCAAACAAAAGAGAATAAAGGCTTGCCAGAGAGATTCAGAGTGATAATAGTGTTCTAAGCATAAATGTTTATCTCAAAATATATCTTGATGCGGGGCGGCATGGTGGTGTAGTGGTTAGCGCTGTCGCCTCACAGCAAGAAGGTCTGGGTTCGAGCCCTGTGGCCGGCGAGGACCTTTCTGTGTGGAGTTTGCATGTTCTCCCCGTGTCCGCGTGGGTTTCCTCCGGGTGCTCCGGTTTCCCCCACAGTCCAAAGACATGCAGGTTAGGTTAACTGGTGACTCTAAATTGACCGTAGGTGTGAATGTGAGTGTGAATGGTTGTCTGTGTCTATGTGTCAGCCCTGTGATGACCTGGCGACTTGTCCAGGGTGAACCCCGCCTTTCACCCGTAGTCAGCTGGGATAGGCTCCAGCTCGCCTGCGACCCTGTAGAACAGGATAAAGCGGCTACAGATAATGAGATGAGATATCTTGATGCATATTTACTATTTATATCAAGAATCATTCCTGAGATGACGGAGAACATTAGCAGAATGTTCAGTAAAATATTGAATACATCTGAATGTTTGACTCAAACATTCCAAAAATAATGGTCTATAGTATCCTACAAACCGTGAAACATTCTTATAATGTTCCTCACACAACATTTCCAGTCACACTGAGTCTAACATGACTGCTAACATGAAACAAACATAAAGTAAATGTCCCTACAAATGTTGCAGAAACGTTGTCAGAATGTTTAAAAACATTATAAAAGGTTCTAAGAATTAACAGAAACTCAGCGATTAAAAACTATATTCAGGAAACATCCTGCTAACCAAAAACTCTTAGCACGCGCACACACACATTAAATAGGAGATAATAAAAACAGGATATAATTTATTTTAATTTCAACGACTGTTCAATGCACTGGTAAGATATTATATTTGCTATTTATATTTTTCTTTTTATTTTAAAAAATTCTGCTTCTGAAATGTTTTATATTCATTTTATTCTATGATTAGTAGTAGTACTAGGAGTTTTCCAGAAAGCAGGTTTAGTGAAAGCCAGCAGCGCCCCCTGTTGGTGTTGCTGCACCCAAAATATTTTTACCCCCAAATAAGCCATTAATAACAGCAACAATTCTGTTGACATGTTTTGGTTGATCTGACCTGAAGAAAAGGCTCCATTTGGAGTTCTGTGATGTAGGTAGTAAAATAACGTTCTTTATTTTTATTTTAATTAAGGCGGGCGGCACGGTAGTGTAGTGGTTAGCGCTGTTGCCTCACAGCAAGAAGGTCCGGGTTCGAACCCATGTGGCTGGCGAGGGCCTTTCTGTGTGGAGTTTGCATGTTCTCCCCGTGTCCGCGTGGGTTTCCTCCGGGTGCTCCGGTTCCCCCCACAGTCCAAAGACATGCAGGTTAGGTTAACTGGTGACTCTAAATTGAGCGTAGGTGTGAATGTGAGTGTGAATGGTTGTCTGTGTCTATGTGTCAGCCCTGTGATGACCTGGCGACTTGTCCAGGGTGAACCCCGCCTTTCGCCCGTAGTCAGCTGGGATAGGCTCCAGCTCGCCTGCGACCCTGTAGAACAGGATAAAGCGGCTACAGATAATGAGATGAGATAATTAAGGCATTATTACCATTGTGTTCCATCCTCTTTCCTTTAATCACATTTTTTAATTGTACGGGATCTGAGGATTCTAATTGTTGCAGTTTTGCGGTTGGAAATTGTCTCAATTCTTGCTCGATACAAGACTTCAGCTGCTCAACAGTCTGTGGTCTCCGTTGTCTGATTCTCCTCTTCATTAAGTGCTGTACATTCTGAATAGGAGACAGATCTGGACTGGCAGCAGGCCACTCAAGCACACGCACTCTGTGTCTATGAAACCACACTGCTGTAGCCCATGCAGAATGAGGCGTGGCATTATCCTGCTCAAATAAGCATGGGCTTCCTGGGAAGAGACGTCGCCTTGATGAATATGTCTCTCTAAAATCCCAATATATAAACGGTACCTTCACACACATGCACCTCCCCAATGCCGTGGGCACTGATTCCCCCCCCCCCCCCCCCCATACCATCACAGATGCTGCTTTTACACCTTTCTCTGATAAACTGGATGGTTGTGTTCACCTTTGGCACTGAGAACTCAACGTCCGGTTTTCCTGAAAATGAGCTGAACTGTGACTCATCTGACCACAGCACACGTTTCCACTGTTTTTTCACTGAGATGAGTTCCAGCCCAGAGAAATCGGCGGTGTTTCTGTATGGAGTTGATGAATGGCTTTCTCCTTGTGTAATACAGTTTCAGGTTGCGTTTCTGGATGCAGCGGTGGACTGTGTTCAGTGATGATGGTTTTCCGAAGTCCTCCTGAGCCCATGTGGCTGTATTTGTCACATTAGCATGACAGTTTCTCAGACAGTGCCACCTGAGGGCTTGAAGGTCACGCCCATTCAGCAGTGGTTTCTGACCCCGCCCTTTACACACTGAGATGTCTCTGAATTCCCTGAATCTTTTCACAATATTATGTTCTGTAAATTTTGAAAAACCTAAAATCTTGTGTTGAGAAATGTTGTTTTTGAATTGATGAACAATTCTGTCATGAATTTCAGCACAAAGCAGTGAGCCACGCCCATCCTTACTCGCACAGATTGAGCCTTTGGTGCTGCTCCTTTTAAACCCAATCATGTGACCAATTAACCTGCGTATTGTGGAATCTTCCAGAATGGCTGCTTCTCTCTCTCTCTCTCTCTCTCTCTCTCTCTCTCTCTCTCTCCTGTGTCTCTTTGGATTACACAATATCACACCACAGCCAGCCTTGGACATATTAATTACATATAGGGATAAAATAGTTTTTTTGTTTTGCCATACAATATTAATGTCAACATATATATCAATAATGTCTTTGCATATCTCACCCAACACATTCTGTCTGGTTGTTGTTGCTGAGGAAGTGACACTGCTGTGGGATCATCTACAGACTGGTGATACGCTTTGAGTCGCACTTTGCAGTGCAGTTATGCATCATCACTGTGAACAGCAACGGGTTGAGCACGGAACCCTGAGGTGTGCCAGTGCTCAGTGTGATGGTGCAGGAAGTATCGCGTCCAATCTGAACAGTGTGATCGTTTAGTCAGGAAGTCCAGGATCCAGCTGCAGATGGAGGGAATGAAGGCCAGTAGGTTTGATTGATTTGGGGCTCTTTTTCGTCCAGAGCCCCAGAATACAGCTCTGACCTTACTCTACTCTCCACTGCACTGAGCTAACACTGATACTGGCTCCAGCTCACACACGACCCTGACGGATAAGCGGATGGATGGATGGATGGATAAAGAAGAAACAAATGATTTTACTTTTTCTTCTTCTTGATGTTGTTGTTCAAAGGGGTTAGTGAGGGGTTTTTTGGTCCCCAAATTGGCACTCTCTGCATTTTTATGCCTCCACCACCTTAAAGGAACAGTCCACCGTACTTCCATAATGAAATATGCTCTTATCTGAATTGAGACGAGCTGCTCCGTACCTGTCCGAGCTTTGCGCGACCTCCCAGTCAGTCAGACGCAGTCAGATGCGCTGTCACTCCTGTTAGCAATGTAGCTAGGCTCAGTATGGCCAACGGTATTTTTTGGGGCTGTAGTTAGATGCGACCAAACTCTTCCGCGTTTTTCTTGTTTACATAAGTTTATATGACCAGTGACATGAAACAAGTTCAGTTACACAAATTGAAACGTAGTGATTTTGTATGGTATGTAAAGTGCGCACTATAATGACAGGCGTACTAATACCTTCTGCGCGCTTCGGCAGCGCATTGATATCTGAGCTCCGTATCAATGCGCTGCCGAAGCGCGCAGAAGGTGTTAGTACGCCTGTCATTATAGTGCGCACTTTCCATACCATACAAAATCGCTACGTTTCAATTTGTGTAACTGAACTTGTTTCATATCACTGCTCATATAAACCTATGTAAACAGGAAAAATGCGGAAGAGTTTGGTCGCATCGAACTACAGCCCCAAAAAATACCATTGGCCATGCTGAGCCTAGCTACATTGCTAACAGGAGTGACAGCGCGTCTGACTGCGTCTGACTGACTGGGAGGTCGCGCAAAGCTCGGAGAGGTACGGAGCAGCTCGTCTCAATTCAGATAAGAGCATATTTCATTATGGAAATACGGTGGACTGTTCCTTTAAGGTGGTGGAGGCATTATGTTTTCAGGTTGTCCGTCCGTCTGTCCGTCTGTATGTGCATGCGTGCGTGCGTCCGTCCCGAAACCTTGTGAACACGATATCTCAAAGGCTAATGAAAGGAATTTCACCAAACTTTCACCATTCGTGTGCTTTGGGACAAACACAAACTGATTAGATTTTGAGGTTAAAAGGTCACAGGTCAAGATTACTGTGAGGTCAAATGTCCATCCCCAAACCTTGTGAACGCCATATCTCAAAGACTAATGAAAGGAATTTCACCAAACTTTCACCATTTGTGAGCTTTGGGACAAAGATGAAATGATTAATTTTGAGATCAAAAGGTCTAAGGTCAAGGTCACTGTGAGGTCAAATGTCTGTCTGAAAACCTTGTGAACACAATATCTCCAAGACAAATGAAAGGAATTTCACCAAACTTTCACCATTTGTGCATTTGGGGACAAACATTAATTGATTAGATTTTGAGGTTAAAAGGTCACAGGTCAAGATTACTGTGAGGTCACATGTCCATCCCCAAATCACAACTTAATAAGGCGTGTGGTCTACCAGGCGGAGGCGTCCCCATCGACGCTGTTGGCATCGAGTTTTATCTAGTTGAGGTAGTTTTACTCTCCAGTCTCTCTTGGACACACTGTTCCACACTGCCCTCTTGTGGAACATTGCATGATTTTCGGTAAGTTGGGAACATGCACACAAAACACAGCAATATTATTATATATCCTTCTTACATACTGTATATTCTTACCAACTGTATGAAATTCCAATTTACAATATGTTTTAATTATTATGTAGAGGAAATGAGAGAGAAATAGATTAAAAACGTCAGCAGTTAAATGACATAAATGGCAAAATTTGAAAAATTACATTCTTAGAGATGCTATTTCAGTGCAGCTCTCTCTCTCTCTCTCTCTCTCTCTCTCACACACACACACACACACACACACACACACACACACACACACACACACACACACGTTTTTATATCGAATTAAAACCAGAAACAGTTTTATTTACTGCACCTCTAACAGCAGAAACCCCTGACTTACAGAACTACAGCAAGTGTCAC
Organism: Neoarius graeffei; assembly: GCF_027579695.1. Taxonomy (NCBI): domain Eukaryota; kingdom Metazoa; phylum Chordata; class Actinopteri; order Siluriformes; family Ariidae; genus Neoarius; species Neoarius graeffei. The sequence continues at coordinate 3,173,022 of NC_083582.1, read as the reverse complement.
ACAGTGGGAAAGGAGCGAGGATCCTGAGGCAAAGACAACTGCGTCAACTTTTCTACACAAACCTGACATGCTGTGTGTCTGTGCACCAACAATAACATTAATGCTGACTGTGAAACAGTGCAAACATGTGAGGAATGTCAGAACAGATTCACACGTGGTCCAGTCAAATAAAACAGCTGATCAGTCCAGTCACATGTGATCCGACGGGTTTCCTGGTCCACTTTCCACTTTCTCGTGGTTGAGGACGGTTAATGATTAGCTGTTAGTTGTTGGTAATAAGAGGCGGAGATGTCAGGGAGCTTTAGCGAGCTAGCCGAGGACCACAGAGCACGTTGACATCCTATGACATCAACACATGCTTTACAGTCGGAGGTCAGAGGTCATGTGTATGGTGTGGGATGAGGACAGAATAAAGTAGAGCAGCACAAACTTTATTTCACACGCTGCACACTTTATTTCACGTGCTGTTACAGGTGCATTAGTGCCAACGGTTCTTGAGGGCTGGATCTGGCCTGTGGGCCGCCGTTTGTTTCCATCCACTGTCTACATTTCACATTTATACGAGTGGCAGCATAAATCCAGAAAGGCACACCAGAAGGAAGATAAAGAATAAGAAAGAAGAGGAATCAGTGTTTGCTGGTGATGATTAGAAGTTTGAGAACCCAGATTTTGAAAAATGGAGGATCGTGTTTATTATTTAGCACAAGAAAGAGTGATGGAGTGTGGAAGTAGGTATTAGGGGGACATTACAAGCAACTGACCTGTCCAGGACCTTTCTGATCACATGGTGTGTATATATATATATATATATATATATATATATATATATATAAAATGTGTGTGTGTGTAAAAAGCAGAAGGAAGCAAGTTGTCTTCCAGGAGAACCTTGTAAATGGCCTGATTCATGTGTCCCTCACAAACAAAACTCTGCCCCATTCCAGCCTTGCTAAAGCACCTCCAGATCATCACTGATCCTCCACCAAATATCACAATGGGTGTGAGACACTCAGTGCACTTACATGCACATCCAAATCGAGCTGCTGTCGGTAATCGAGCTAAGGGTCCCAGCAGGGTGCCAGAGAAATCCAATCCTACATGCACACAAGGAAATCGAGCTATTGTGTGAGGTACAGGGCGGCACGGTGGTGTAGTGGTTAGCACTGTCGCCTCACAGCAAGAAGGTCCGGGTTCGAGCCCCGTGGCCGGCGAGGGCCTTTCTGTGTGGAGTTTGCATGTTCTCCCCGTGTCCGCATGGGTTTCCTCCGGGTGCTCCGGTTTCCCCCACAGTCCAAAGACATGCAGGTTAGGGTAACTGGTGACTCTAAATTGAGCGTAGGTGTGAATGTGAGTGTGAATGGTTGTCTGTGTCTATGTGTCAGCCCTGTGATGACCTGGCGACTTGTCCAGGGTGAACCCCGCCTTTCACCCGTAGTCAGCTGGGATAGGATCCAGCTTGCCTGCGACCCTGTAGAAGGATAAAGTGGCTAGAGATAATGAGATGAGATGAGATGAGATGAGATGAGATGAGATGAGATGAGATGAGGTGTGAGGTACATTGTGCACCCGAGCCACAGGTGGCGCTACACGCCCCATCATGTTGGTACACTTCCGGTTGTCGTCATGAAGAAGAGCTATTCAAGACTATAAACAAAGTTATCAGTTCCGTGTTCTCAAGAAGAATGACGACGAGGACAGCAACATCGATATATATATATATATATATATATATATATATATATATATATATATATATATATATACACACAGTGGTGCTTGAAAGTTTGTGAACCCTTTAGAATTTTCTATATTTCTGCATAAATATGACCGAAAACATAATCAGATTTTCACACAAGTCCTAAAAGTAGATAAAGAGAACCCAGTTAAACAAATGAGACAAAAATATTATACTTGGTCATTTATTTATTGAGGAAAATGATCCAATATTACATATCTGTGAGTGGCAAAAGTATGTGAACCTGTGCTTTCAGTATCTGGTGTGACCCCCTTGTGCAGCAATAACTGCAACTAAACGTTTGCGGTAACTGTTGATCAGTCCTGCACACCGGCTTGGAGGAATTTTAGCCCGTTCCTCCGTACAGAACAGCTTCAACTCTGGGATGTTGATGGGTTTCCTCACATGAACTGCTCGCTTCAGGTCCTTCCACAACATTTCCATTGGATTAAACTCAGGACTTTGACTTGGCCATTCCAAAACATTAGCTTTATTCTTCTTTAACCATTCTTTGGTAGAACGACTTGTGTGCTTAGGGTCGTTGTCTTGCTGCATGACCCACCTTCTGTCTGACCCACCTTGCTGCATGACTCACCTACTGTCTGAGGCGGTACTCAACACCTTGGAGGTTCAATACATTACTTCTCTCAGATGATAAATTCACCAAATTTATTGCAACTAAAATTGATGATTATATCTCTATACATCAAAATGATATGGAACCCGTTTCTTGTTCACTGCTGTGGGAATCATTAAAAGCATACTTTGGGGGACAAATTATTTCCTACTCTGCCCACTTGAATAAGTCCCGTAAAACCAAATTGCAAGAACTCTCTATCAGTATCACCAAATTGGACCAACAACTCGCTACTTGCCCCTCTCCCAGTTTACTTAAACAACGTGTTGATTTACAGACTGAATTTGATCTCATCACCACTAGTGATGCAGAGCGACTTCTCTTATGATCACGCTCCACATATTATGAACATGGCAACAAGGCAAGTCGGCTCCTGGCTCACCAACTACGTCGCCAGGCAGCCTCATGTATGATCCCTCAGATTAAAGATTCATCCGGCTCATTGCATAAGGATCCCATTACCATTAATTCTGTTTTTCACTCATTTTACTCCTCTTTATATACGTCTGAATCTCCACCTGACACCACTGAAGTGAATTCATTCCTAGATAGCCTCAATTTTCCTGTGTTAAGCTTAGATGCTGCTAAAAACCTTGACTCACCATTAACGGTAGAAGAAATCACTCTCGCTGTGAGTAGCATGCAAAATAACAAAGCTCCTGGCCCTGATGGATTCCCAGTTTAATTTTTTAAGAGATTTCAGGAAAAACTGCTCCCTTTACTGCATGCTGTTTATAAAGAATCACTGGAACATGGCACTCTCCCTCCCACTTTAAGACAAGCCTCCATAAGTCTCCTCTTAAAAAAAGATAGGGATCCAAATCTCTGCAGCTCATACAGACCTCTCTCATTAATAAATGTAGATGCTAAGATCCTTGCTAAAGCTTTGGCCTGTCGCCTGGAAAACAGTGTACCAACTATTGTCTCACATAAGCAAACTGGATTTGTTAAGGGGCGGCAGTTATTTTTTAATGTCCGCACACTCCTAAATATTATTTACTCTAAGACCCCGTCCACACGTAGCCGGGTATCTGCTAAATTGAAGATATTTTTCTACGTTTTGGCCTGTCATCCACATGAAAACACATCAAAAACGAATATTTAAAAAAACTCCGGGCAAAGTGAAGATTTTTGAAAACTCCGTGTATGCCTTTTCGTGTAGACAGAGATAACCGGAGTTTTGCGTTTTAGGACGTCACAATCTGCGCCAAAAAATGACAACAAATCTGCCCTGACGTCAAACGTGCGACCTTTGTTTACTGCAGAAGCCAGATTAAGCATGGACAAAGAGTAATGGATCGGAGTAGTGCCTTGAAAGCGTTAATTATTGTGCAGGTGCTATTTACATGTTTAATTTTAGAAGCCCAACTACTGCTCCAAGAGCACAGGCGACGGACAACATTGCGGTCGGTGATTTACCCCAACAGAGGGCTATTCTGATGTGATTAGGGGGGAGGATTTGGGGAAATAATGCCATCTACAGGTTTGGAATGCTTATGAATGTGATTGAAAACGCAGATGTTCGGTTATGTGTGGAAGGGATTTTTTTCGAAGACGAGGTGGTGTGGATAAAACATTTTTATAAACGGAGGGGGGGAAATGTTCGGTTTTAAAAATACCCGGCTACGTGTGTACATGGCCTAAAACTACCACAACAACACCCGAAGTAGTAATCTCGGTTGATGCAGAAAAAGCATTCGACAGGGTTGAATGGGACTATTTATTTACTGTACTAAAGAAATTTGGACTGGGAAATGGGTTCATTTCATGGATACGTCTCCTTTATACATCTCCACAAGCAAGCATCTCCACTAATGGCATCCAATCCAGTTTTTTCACTCTAACCCGTGGTACCAGACAGGGGTGCCCCCTATCTCCTCTATTGTTCGCACTAGCTATAGAGCCCTTGTCAATCTTTCTGAGGTCCTCCTCAACTTTTAGAGGGATCTCACGATTGGGCACAGAATTTAAGTTGTCACTTTATGCTGATGATTTATTGTTATACGTCTCAGATCCTGTCCTTTCCATTCCCACAATTCTATCTGCTTTCCAGAGATTTGGATCATTCTCGGGCTATAAAGTGAATATCTCTAAAAGTGAATACTATCCTATCAATGCTTCAGCATCACAGCTCACACAGTCAGACGTCCCTTTTAAGATGAATCTGTCTGGCTTTAGGCATCTTGGGATCAGCGTTACCAGAACGTTAAAATCACTTTTTTCTGCTAATTTTTTACCTTTAATGTCTAAAATTAAATCTGACTTCCAAAGATGGAGAAGCTTGCCTCGCTCGTTAATTAGAAGAATTCATGCAGTTAAAATGAACATCTTGCCCAAATTTCTATTTTTGTTCCATTGTCTCCCACTTTTCCTGCCAAAGCAGTTGATCAAACTATCTCTGATTTCTTATGGTGTGGAAAGGCTCCCAGGATCCGTAAATCCACATGTCAGAGATATAAATTCAATGGTGGATTGACACTTCTGAATTTCCAACTGTATTATTGGGCGGCACATATTCATCTCATCTCATATCATCTCTAGCCGCTTTATCCTGTCCTACAGGGTTGCAGGCGAGCTGGATCCTATCCCAGCTGACTACGGGTGAAAGGCGGGGTTCACCCTGGACAAGTCGCCAGGTCATCACAGGGCTGACACATAGACACAGACAACCATTCACACTCACATTCACACCTACGCTCAATTTAGAGTCACCAGTTAACCTAACCTGCATGTCTTTGGACTGTGGGGGAAACCGGAGCACCCGGAGGAAACCCACGCGGACACGGGGAGAACATGCAAACTCCGCACAGAAAGGCCCTCGCCGGCCACGGGGCTCGAACCCAGGACCTTCTTGCTGTGAGGCGACAGCGCTAACCACTACACCACCGTGCCACCCCATTTGGGCAACATTCATAACCACACTTTTCTATTCCATCTAACCTCTCTGGCTTTACAAATAATCAAGTGGTTCTCTCCACACTTAAAATTTGGTATCAGTTTAGGAAGCACTTCAAATTTAAGTCAGCATCTACATTAGCTCCTTTACTGAAGAATCATTTATTTCAATCTCCGCTTACAGATTCAGCCTTTCTCACATGGCATAATAAAGGCCTGAAATGTTTTAAAGACCTTTACAAGGATGGTATTTTTCGCAGCTTTATAGATCTCTCAAAAGAATTTCATCTCCCACCTTCTCATCTCTTTCGATACTTTCAAATTAGACACTGCGCTAAAGCTTTGTTTCCAGTTTTTCCTTCCTCACCGCCTACTCTACACTGGGAGGTGTTTTTAAACCGCGATCCACTTCAAAAATCATTTATTTCTAAAGTTTATAACGAACTTCTTTCTGTTAATTGCTCACCAGTTACTAAAGTTAAGACTGCCTGGGAAGATGAACTGGATTTAAACTTGGAGGATGACTGGTGGGACACTGCTCTTAAGAAAATTCACACAAGCTCATCCTGTGCTCGTCTCACACTTATACAGTTTAAAGTACTGTTTAGAGTCCATTTTTCCAAAGCTCGATTGTCTCAAATCTATCCCAGTATTGCTGACAAATGCAACAAATGTCATGCCTCATCCTGCAATTTAACCCATATGTTCTACTCTTGTCTGCTACTCTCTTGCTTCTGGTTGAATTATTTTGAAACCATGTCTAAAATACTATCAGTGACCATAAAAGTCTCCCCCCATGTTGCCATATTCGGGCTCCCAGAGGACCATAACCGGTTTACCCCTCATCAATTGGATATTTTAGCTTTTACTTCCTTACTGGCAAGACGCCACCTTCTACTCCACTGGAAGTCGACTAAAGCTCCCTGTAGTAGTCAGTGGCTCAATGACGTCATGTCTTTTCTAAAGTTGGAAAAGATCAGATATTCAGTGAACGGTAACGCTGCTAAATTTTTATAACAAGTGGCTTCCCTTTCTTACATTCTTCCCCTCTCTCCAGTCTCTGCCCCCTGACTGACCCTAACCCTTTTTATTTATTTATTTATTTATTTAAATTTTTTAGGGTTTTTTTTTTTTTGCCTTTTGGTTTTATTTGTACTGTGCAGCTTTAATATTTAATTATTACATAATAGAACTTCCAGTTATTTATTTATTAATTATTTTTATTTTCTTTGAATTGTGTAATGTCTTGTTCTTGTTTGTATGAAAAAAAAATCCTAGGAGGTAGACTGTATGCCTTTCTCTTAATTCATCGAGATGCGCAGTATTTCTGTGGTATCGGTGTGTGTATTTTGTAGATTGTTGTGCAGGGATGATGTGGTACTGAATGTTGATTTGACATTGATTCCTGTTTTGATGTGTCTTGCCTCCTAATAAAAATATTCATCTCATCTCATTATCTCCAGCCGCTTTATCCTTCTACAGGGTCGCAGGCGAGCTGGATCCTATCCCAGCTGACTACGGGCGAAAGGCGGGGTTCACCCTGGACAAGTCGCCAGGTCATCACAGGGCTGACACATAGACACAGACAACCATTCACACTCACATTCACACCTACGCTCAATTTAGAGTCACCAGTTAACCTAACCTGCATGTCTTTGGACTGTGGGGGAAACCGGAGCACCCGGAGGAAACCCACGCGGACACGCGGACAACATGCAAACTCCACACAGAAAGGCCCTCGCCGGCCACGGGGCTCGAACCCGGACCTTCTTGCTGTGAGGCGACAGCACTAACCACTACACCACCGTGCCGCCTAATAAAAATATTAATAAAAAATATATATAAATTTGTTACGGGTCCCAGGAGTGGGACGGAACGCAACAAATATAAACCTGTAAACAGGTGAATAACAGAGAGATGACACAGGAGTTAACTTTTCCTTGTTTCGCGCTGGATTGCATCTCCTTTATTTACATTCATGTTGTCATAACATAACATTCATATGTTCATTCATATATTCATACAACATTTACACAGTTGTAGACTGGCCACTATGGCTGAAGAGTGCAACATGAAGTGAATACTCCACTTTAAAAACAGGCTATATCTGTAGCCGCCTAGCAAACCACCGACCACACATACTGAACAGGATCCGAACACAATACAATGACACAAGCAATACAATAACACAACTTGTTCAAAAATTACCTCTAAAACAACAATATCAATGTATCAAAATCATTACATATCTCCATACATACACATCTTCATTACACAGCCTATCTATCAATATGGTGAAACCCGTTTCATAGGCTATGTTTACAGTCATTAGGAGATGACCCCTACATCACACTGTTTCTTAACATATAGTCTTATCTTACGTGTCAGTATTATTCATGAAATAAATGTTTACTGTACTTATCCATGTTCGTATTCATTAACAAAATAGTCACACCAGCAGACTACGTATTAAGTTGTTTATAGGCTACTCATCATCTCAAAATATCCGTTCCAGAAAACCAGTAGGTGAGCGTATTTATACTCTTTAACTCAAGTGAATTAACAACGTCTAAAAACGGTGTCCGGGAGCTTGAAATAATGTTTTGACAGTTACACTGTTTCTCAGCTGAGAGCTCGCGACACAGTGGCTGAGCGTTAACGTCAGCCGGTCGCTAATACAAACTGAATACAAACTTTTTAATATCACTCCGTTTTTAACCAAACATTCAATACAACACAATACAAATGTTCCAAAACATATTAATTCTTTGGTGTTACATAAAGACAGCGGGGTTACAGTCTACTAACCTGTAAACAGGTGAATAACGGAGAGATGACACAGGAGTTAACTTTTCCTTGTTTCGCGCTGGATTGCATCTGCAGGCTGGGGGCTGTGGTCCCCATAGCAACCAACCCAGACGCTACCCCTGTGTCACGCGCACACTGTTCTCCATACTGTACTAATAGTTCCCATTCAAAATCACATGTTTACACATTCAAATAACCAAAAAATTAAATAAAAAACTTGTGGTCACATATTTCAGGGTGTGCCACATATATATTATACTTGGTCATTTATTTATTGAGGAAAATGATCCAATATTACATATCTGTGAGTGGCAAAAGTATGTGAACCTTTGCTTTCAGTATCTGGTGTGACCCCCTTGTGCAGCAATAACTGCAACTAAACGTTTGCGGTAACTGTTGATCAGTCCTGCACACCGGCTTGGAGGAATTTTAGCCCGTTCCTCCGTACAGAACAGCTTCAACTCTGGGATGTTGGTGGGTTTCCTCACATGAACTGCTCGCTTCAGGTCCTTCCACAACATTTCCATTGGATTAAGGTCAGGACTTTGACTTGGCCATTCCAAAACATTAACTTTATTCTTCTTTAACCATTCTTTGGTAGAACGACTTGTGTGCTTAGGGTCGTTGTCTTGCTGCATGACCCACCTTCTCTTGAGATTCAGTTCATGGACAGATGTCCTGACATTTTCCTTTAGAATTCGCTGGTATAATTCAGAATTCATTGTTCCATCAATGATGGCAAGCCGTCCTGGCCCAGATGCAGCAAAACAGGCCCAAACCATGATACTACCACCACCATGTTTCACAGATGGGATAAGGTTCTTATGCTGGAATGCAGTGTTTTCCTTTCCCCAAACATAACGCTTCTCATTTAAACCAAAAAGTTCTATTTTGGTCTCATCCGTCCACAAAACATTTTTCCAATAGCCTTCTGGCTTGTCCACATGATCTTTAGCAAACTGCAGACGAGCAGCAATGTTCTTTTTGGAGAGCAGTGGCTTTCTCCTTGGAACCCTGCCATGCACACTATTGTTGTTCAGTGTTCTCCTGATGGTGGACTCATGAACATTAACATTAGCCAATGTGAGAGAGGCCTTCAGTTGCTTAGAAGTTACCCTGGGGTTGAATGAATGAATGAATGAATGAACCCTTTATTATCACTAGTCACAAGTACCAGCAAAAGTGACCATCAACCTGTCCTTACATACACACATACACACAAGGGGGAGTAACAGGACAGGAAGACAGGGATGAAAAGAAAAAATACAGAGTAACATGAGGAGAGGGGAGGAGAAAAAAAGCAACCCCCACACTATGCTCCTGTGAGGAGTACAGTGTGGGAAAATTAAAAAAAAAAACCTCAGCACATAAGCACAAAATAACACAAGTACACTTTACAACATGAAAACTCGGGACTTGGGGGGGGAGAGGGGGGTGATCAGGGGTGGGGGTAAAGGGGGGAAGGGGGTGGGGGGAGGGGAGGAGGTAGAGGTAACCCAGCGCAAGCAAGCAGCCGTCCACGCCTGCAGCCATGATGGCGCTGGTCACACACCTGCTTGTCACACTGGGGGTGAAGCAGCGACCGCGGGAAGAGGGGGGAGGAATACGAGAGAATCTAACAGCAGTGACCTCCGGGGGAAATTGTTTCCCCAACAACTGCCTTGGCTAAGGCCAGTGCTGTCTAAGGGAGCCGAAAACAGATAAGATTGGGCTTGTTTGACGCATTCCTTTACATGACTATTCTGGTTGTCCATACTGGCCTCTCGAATCCATTTTCCTCTGCAAAGCCGAAAGCTTCTCCATGATGTTAACCATGTTGCGGTTCAAGTTCTGAATAGCCACAGTCTGAGTGCCGACAGCTCTGCCCACCGCATTGTTGATGCTCATCAGGCTGGAAAAGGTTACAAAACCATCTCTAAAGAGTTTGGACTCCACCAATCCACAGTCAGACAGATTGTGTACAAATGGAGGAAATTCAAGCCCATTGTTACCCTCCCCAGGAGTGGCCGACCAACAAAGATCACTCCAAGAGCAAGGCGTGTAATAGTCAGTGAGTCATTCATGTCGGGCAGCTTTATGGGGCTTTGAACAGCTGTCACCATTTTCTGATTTCCTCAATAAACCAGGGCAATGCCTAATCCAATCAGCAAAAGTCCTGTAATCGTGGTTCCGAATAGGTAGCTGTCTTCAATGTCCTCCATAGAAAGAACCGCCAGGCACACGACCCGCCACCTCTCCCACGCATCCATCGTGTAGCCAGGGTCCTTTGTGACCTCACTGACTATTACACGCCTTGCTCTTGGAGTGATCTTTGTTGGTCGGCCACTCCTGGGGAGGGTAACAATGGTATTGAATTTCCTCCATTTGTACACAATCTGTCTGACTGTGGATTGGTGGAGTCCAAACTCTTTAGAGATGGTTTTGTAACCTTTTCCAGCCTGATGAGCATCACCAACGCTTTTTCTGAAGTCCTCAGAAATCTCCTTTGTTCATGCCATGATACACTTCCAGAAACATGTGTTGTGAAGATCAGACTTTGATAGATCCCTGTTCTTTAAATAAAACAGGGTGCCCACTCACACCTGATTGTCGTCCCATTGATTGAAAACACCTGACTCTAATTTCACCTTCAAATTAACTGCTAATCCTAGACGTTCACATACTTTTGCCACTCACAGATATGTAATATTGGATCATTTTCCTCAATAAATAAATGACCAAGTATAATATTTTTGTCTCATTTGTTTAACTGGGTTCTCTTTATCTACTTTTAGGACTTGTGTGAAAATCTGATGATGTTTTAGGTCATATTTATGCAGAAATATAGAAAATTCTAAAGGGTTCACAAACTTTCAAGCACCATGGGATGTGATCAGGATGTGTGTGAGATGCTGAGTGAGGGATTCATCCTGCTTCACTGCTCCATGTGCAGGACTCTGAACAGAAACATTCAGACCACATTCTCTCAGGTGTATCTGCAGGGTCTCGGTCTCTCACCTACAGGTACACAATATAAATAAAGGCAATGTTCACACTGTCGAGATTTCAACACAACACAAGCTCCTCAACATCAACATCATCACATCACTGAACCTGGAGGGACGAAACTGTAACATAACATCTTCATCTCAGACACATCTGATCATCTCATCAGGTCACTACTACTCTACTGCAGGAAATTCGTTTCTCAGAAACACTTTCACATGTCAGAGACACCGGATGGTGCTCTCACACCTGCTGAGTCAAACCCATATCTCACCTCACTTCTCCAAAACAGGACGTTCAGACTGATTCACCAAATAAACCAAACTTCATACTTTCGTTTCTGATATTTAGTCTGGGTTGAGTTCACACTGCTCATAATCCAGAGAAACTCGTTATCTGAGGTGAGTGTAGAGCTGAAGAACATCCTCATGAACCTCACACCGAGTCTGAATTCACACAAAATATTCACAGGTCATTAAATACATGTTCTTATGAGTCTTTACACAAAATTCCAGAACAAAATTCAATACGAAGAAAAACAAATCCAAATCTGTCTTGTTGTGAAAATGATCCTCAGACCAATCACATGAGGATCCCTGAGAAACATCAGTCAGACCCCACACGTGATTACTGCAGCCTGAAGTTCAGGTTCATCCCACACTGCAGGGCGTGGCTCAGGTGTACAGTAGGCTCCTCAGGTGAGGAGTCAGGAGCCCCAGGAGAGCCTCCAACTTCAATATATGTATATAGGAATCATTGTATATAGAATCACTTCATTTAGCTTTTACTTAAGTTATTGAACTTATTTAAATTTATTATATTTTATTCTTTTTTCAGACGATTTTGTCTTCTATTTTTAGACATGTTTACTTCTTCTCTGATTCAGGAGCTTGGTAGCAAATTTGAATTTCCCTCCGTGGATTAATAAAGTCATTCTGATTCACCACAGTCATCCTAAACACTGTGTGAAGCTGTGGTGGTACAGCAGCGTCACATCCTGAATGAGATGATGGAACTCATCTCCGCTCCATCAGTGAGTAGCGTCACAGTGTGCACTACTTTGGTGTGCAAAAATTTCACACTTTTTTTTTTTGCATCACAGTTTCTCGTCATATCGAGTGTTTAAAGTTCTTCCGTGGTCAGAAATACGCTACCGTTCAAAAGTTTGGGGTCACCCAGACAATTTTGTGTTTTCCATGAAAAGTCACACTTTTATTTCCCACCATAAGTTGTAAAATGAATAGAAAATATAGTCGAGACATTTTTCTGGCCATTTTGAGCATTTAATCGACCCCACAAATGCGATGCTCCAGAAACTCAATCTGCTCAAAGGAAGGTCAGTTTTATAGCTTCTCTAAAGAGCTCAACTGTTTTCAGCTGTGCTAACATGATTGTACAAGGGTTTTCTAATCATCCATTAGCCTTCTGAGGCAATGAGCAAACACATTGTACCATTAGAACACTGGAGTGAGAGTTGCTGGAAATGGGCCTCTATACACCTATGGAGATATTGCACCAAAAACCAGACATTTGCAGCTAGAATAGTCATTTAGCACATTAGCAATGTATAGAGTGGATTTCTGATTAGTTTAAAGTGATCTTCATTGAAAAGAACAGTGCTTTTCTTTCAAAAATAAGGACATTTCAAAGTGACCCCAAACTTTTGAACGGTAATGTACAGTGAAGATCTTCAGGAAAATGAAGCAGTTACGATAACTTCACTACATTTAAACTACCAAAGGTCTGGTATAATCATTCTGATTGGTCAGAGGGTGTTGATTAATTCTCTCGAACAGCAGCTCTGACAGTAGCACAGGCTTATATTAACGCACTCGCTCTAATACACTGTCGTTTCTATAGCAACAGCTTATTCACAGGGGCGTGTCCAGCAGACAACACTGATAATAAACGTCTCATCACTGATCTGTAACGATGTTTCTGTAAGCTGTATGGAAGGAGTCTCCAGTGTCAGTGCGCCGTAACTTTCCAGGACAGAGGAGTTTACACTTTCTTTACCTCTTTTACACCAACAGGAAATGGGTTCCGTTCTGGTTCCTGCACCGAGTTTTGAATTGGTTTGGAAACTGAAAAGTTGGTTCCTAGCTGGTTTTCCCAGCGCGAACTGTGATGTGATCAGTGGGTGTCATTAGTTCAGAGAGCAGTGATGGAGAAGCATCTTCAGGAAAAATGGACCAAAATCAAACATCTGTAAAAACAGAACAAAAGCTCGGAGGTAATCAATGCACACCGCCATTTTGATCCTACTGTTTACTCCCGCTGTGAATTGTGCCACGCTTTCTGCTCAAGACGCATCCTTGATTACAAGTTCCGCTCAAAACTGGTGAAAGTGGCAGCTGGGTCAAGAACCCATTCCCTGTTGGTTAAAAAGAGGTGTTTGTGATTTCTCAGTAAAAGAGACGCTGGTGATGGAACAAGTGTTTACAGCTGCTACAGCGTAAGCGACAAAAGGCACCAAGTTGTTTTCTGACTGCTCCACGATATTAAACAGGTAAAACATACGACGTGTGTGTTTAATAAACAGATCACTGTAACAGTGAGGAAATCGCTGTGGTCTCAGAGGAATAAAACACTTGACGCAGGTCAGGAGGTTGCGTTAGCTTTTTATTTTATTTCCAAGTTAAAGTCCAGCAGGATTCAATCCAGGTTAAACACCACATTTACCTCAAACACACAGATACACAGTAAACACACACACTGAAACGTCCCCCTCGTCGGTGTTCAGAGATTTACACTGAAACTGTCCCTCAAATTCAATCTGCTATTTAAATGTCCACCAGTGTCTCACACCGGTCTCACTCGAAGCTCCGCCCACTTGTACAGGTGTAAATGGGGGGTTTGTCCCTGAGCAATGGCTTCACAAAACACAGATACACAACATTCACATTAACACGGAGACTCAGGACCTGAGCACTAAATAATCCAGGGTTATTGAATCCAGACTCGGCTCGGATCCACGATTCACAGGCTACGTTACGGCGGTAAATTAATCCCACGCTAATCTGCATTATTGCTCTTGTTTGCAAGGCATTTCCCTGCATTTCAGTACAGCTTACAACACAAAACTCCTCAGTGCTAATGCTAGCTAGGCTAATTCTATTCAGGGATCTTCTCTAAAGATAGTGAGTCTGATTCGGGGAAATTTGCAACAGAGCGAAAAGACGCTCACTAAAGCAGACGACCTTACGGCTAGTCTATCGGCGTTAGCTAGCTAACTTTGTTTGGAGGAATAAAACCCAACCTGAATATATTTATCAGCTATCCTTAAACCAGGAAAATAAAAAAAAATCTCAAGGACAGAAGGGCAAGGCAGTGAACGAGGGCATGTTATGAAATGTATTGGATCGAGGCCCATGGTTTTGGCTGGTATTCTCAATGCTGAAGTGTTTTTTAGTAAAACATACACTGAACCCAAGACCTCGTCGTGTGTGTGAGCATGTGTGTGTGTGTGTGTGTGTTATTTGAGTTCTCCACAGTCGGTGATGATGATCCTTTTGGAGGGTTTCCCAGAGCGAGACCCAAACGCCTCCACTTTCTTCACCACCTCCATCCCCTCCTTCACAGTGCCGAACACCACGTGCCTCCCATCCAACCTACACACACACACACACACACACACACACACACACACACACACACACACACACAAGGCATTCGATTTGTGCTGAATCATTTTCCAAAGAACCAAATCAAATCGTAGAATCTGAGATTTCAGAACACACTGAATCATTTCTGAAAGAATCAAATCAAAAGAGTCAAATTTGAATCACTTCCTAAAGAATCAAATTGAATCCAGTCAAATTCATGATTGCATTATTATTATTATTATTATTATAATATACAGTGCATCTTTTGCCACAGAGTGAAATTAAATTGTGTTTAAATTCTGGTTAAAGCTGAACTTTAAGATTCAATATCACATAAAATAATTTTCTTCAAAAAAAAAAAAAAGTCAGATTAATTTTTATGAAATCTCATGATTCACTGAATCATTTCCTTCCTAAAAGTTCAGATGATATAAAATGAAACAAAACTCATAATGAACTCTGTGAACTGATGCACTGAATCTTTTTCTGATCAACAAATCAAATCGTTGTTCAAGTTTCCAAACGGCACTGAATCACTTCCTGAAGAACTGAATCATAGTGTGGTGAAAGTGATTTGTTTTCTAAAGAATCTGATCTGAATCAAAGAGAGGTTGATTTTAGAAAGAAGTGAATTTAACTGATGTTGGGATTTGTTCCCTTGTGGGGATGGATAGTTGTAAGGATTTATCCTTAATTGTAAAGGATTTAGTCTGTGACCCTCTGTTTTGTTTACAATGACCAAGAATGCATTCTTCTGTCTCTGGCATTCAAGAAGTGACCTTCTGTCTGAGCTAGACACATTGCTCGAGACGCAACACTGATATCTTTTGGAACATTCTGCTTATTTCGATATGAAATGTGTATTATTGATCAGAAATGTGTCTGAACAGCACCAAGGTCTGCAATGATGTCAGACACACCCACAGCTGCATATCCACACAGACAGATATCAAACAAACAGTGATGTCACTTCATCTACAGATAACACACACATAAAATCCCCTGTATTCGCTCGTCTCATGGGGGACTTGTGAATAAAGATTGCGAACTCATGGGGTTCCTGTCTTTCTTTCGCGACTCACCCCCAGACGTCTGGGTGACACGGGGGGACTGATCTCGAGATGGTGAGGGCAAGAGGTGAAGAAAACCTTTCAACTGAGTCAGGATGAACTCTAACATTTAATAATAAAACTCATCATCTACAGAACAGGGCAAGAGTTAAAATTCAATGATTCACTGAATCATTTTCAAAAGAATCAACTCATCCTCAGAGTCACTTTGCAGAATTTTTTTTTTTTTATAAAAACACACGCAAATCAAACAGACTTATCACATGGGTTCACCTTAGTACCTGTTTAATCAGCACACGCGCGCGCGCGCACACACACACACACACACACACACACACACACACACAGAGAGAGGAGCGTACCATTCGGTTTTTACAGTGCAGATGAAGAACTGGGAGCCGTTGGTGTTTGGTCCTGCGTTGGCCATAGATAGAACCCCTACAACACACACACACACAGAGGGAGTTTGGTAGAGAACACAGTCCTGCATGCCACACCCAGGCTTATATGAACATCGTCCCCCTCCAGGCAGCAGCTAACACACCCTCCCTGTTTAATACCTGCACATCGTCAGGTCTAGGCTCTAAACTCCAACCTGTTCCTACATGACCACAGAAACCTGCACTGTGTCCTGAACACTTGCTCCACCCCTCCAGCCTCCACAGCAGCTCTGCGTAAATCAGAAATAATACAAAACGTCACTGGTCCTTTTAAACTTAACCTTCCGCATGCTGTTTAACCTTTCCTTTAATACCTATACACTCTGTATTTATGTACAGCACACACTCCTGTAGAACGGTGAACGAAGAATGAAGTGTGTGTACAGCATGGAGTACGTCACAATGAGAAAATAATCCAATCTCACACCTTTCATTTAAACAACGTGGGCAGATCTGTAGCTGCAGAACCACAGCGTTCTGTTCCAGATGCTGCAAAACAGCCCAAACCTTCATACTACCACCACCGTGTTTCACAGACGGGATAAAGGTCTCATTCTGGAATGCAGCGTTTCCTTTCTCCAAACATAACGCAAACATTTAAAACCAAAAGCTCTAGTTTGGTCTCATCTGTCCAAAATTTTTTCCAATACCCTTCTGGTTTGTCCAAACCGTCATTGTGCAGCAATGTTCTTTCTGGAGAGCGGTATCGTTCTCCTTCCAACCCTGCCATGCACACCGTTGTTGCTCAGTGTTCTCATGAACGTGAACATGAGCTAATGTGAGAGAGGTCTTTAGTTGTTTAGAAGTTCCTCTGGGTTCCTCTGTGACCTTGCGGACTATCACACGCCTTGCTCTTGGAGTGATGTTTATTGGTCGACTCCTGAGGAGGGTCACAGTGATCCTGAATCTCCTCCATCTGTCTGACTGTGGATTGGTGGAGTCCAAACTCTTTACAGATGTTCTGTGATCTTTTCCAGCTTGATGAGCCTCAGCTACTCTTTTTCTGAGGTCCTCAGAAATCTCCTTTCTTTGTACCATGATACACTTCCACAAACATGTGTTGTGAAGATCAGACTTTGATAGATCCCTGTTCTTTAAATAAAACAGGGTGCCCACTCACACCTGATTGTCATCCCATTGATTGAAAACACCTGACTCTAATTTCACCTTCAAATTAACTGCCAATCCTAGACGTTCACATACTTTTGCCACTCACAGATATGTAATATTGGATCATTTTCCTCAATAAATAAATGACCAAGTATAATATTTTTTGTCTCATTTGTTTAACTGGGTTCTCTTTATCTACTTTTAGGACTTGTGTGAAAATCTGATGATGTTTTAGGTCATATTTATGCAGAAATATAGAAATGCGTTCACAAAGAGGGATAGAGAGATAAAATGGTGGAGTACACAATTAATTCATTATTAAGTACATTATAACTACAAAAGACAAACACATTTTAAACCCAATATAACACACTGCATAAAGTCTATAAAAGTGTAACATTATAATACAATATTTAAATTGATATTTACATATTTATGCATAAAAATAGTAATAAAACTAACCCCAATGTAACACACATCCTCTGAATAATGATTTTATTATAAACTGTTTGTTTTCTGATATAAAGAGAAACTAGAAAAGCACTCGGAGAGCGCAGACCTCCGCCAAGCAGCTCGTCTCGCAATGATAAAGAATTCTTTAAAAAATCCGGGATCCAGAAGGTGATCCGGATCACCGCCAAAATGTAATGGATTGTTACTTGTGCCCAGTCACACCTCTGGGAAAAATTTCAGAGCAATCCGTTCATTACTTTTTCTGTAATGTTGCTAACAGACAAACAAACAAACCAACGCTACCGAAAACATAAGCTCCTTGGCGGAGGTAATAAAGACTCAGAGTTAATACGGTTGTTTGTTTAATATAAAGTTAAAAGTGTGTATTCTGCGAGTGTGTTGGAGTGTGTCTGTAATGAGAAAGTGAACGTGTGCTCACCAGGCCCTGTGTGTTTCAGCGTGAAGTTCTCATCAGGAAACTGCGGGCCATAGATCGACTTCCCTCCTGTACCATTATGATGCGTAAAATCACCACCCTGCACGCACACACGCGCACGCACACACACACACACACACAAAATGAATAAATCAGACTGTAGTTTCAGTCTTCGGGATTCACTGAATCATTTTCTACAGATGCTCCAGTGAAATCAGAGACTTTGGAATGAATCACTTTCTAACGAATCACTACTGAACTGTAATCTCTGAGATTTAATGAATCATTTGCTAGCAGACTGTATTCATGAAATACGACACGTAAATATTCATCTTTGAATTTAAATCATTTTCTAAAGAATCATTACTGAATCAAACTGGAATGATCGCTAAAAGATCTCATTCTGAACTGAATCGTTTACTGAAGAACCGAAAGAGAGGAAACCAACTGCTCTGTGTGTGTGTGTGTGTGTGTTTCAGAAGGGTTCAGAACTGCTTCAGAAGGGTTAAATGCAGGGGGGAATTTCACTGTGTGCTTCAGGCTGTGCTCGAGTGTACATGTGACAAAGGCGTCGCTCTTCTTGCCTCGCCTTGTTCACCTCCAAATTACCCACAATGCACCGAGAGCGGAACAGCACAGCTTTCAGTCTGATTCAGTCACAACGGATTACAGAACAGAAATCATGTCATCACAAGAACGAGCGAGAGAGGTGTGTGTGTGTGTGTGTGTGACAGACAGACAGTGGTTGACTCTTCACCACTTTTCTGCTTTCACTTCCTTTATAGTTTAATAAGGAAGCTAACGAGTCGCAGCCTGTCAAGTAAATTACAATAAACATCACACACACACACAATGAACGAGAGAGACTGTGTGTGTGTGTGTGTGTGTGTGTGTGTGTGTGTGTGTGTGTGTATTACCTGACACATGAACTGCGGTATGACTCTGTGGAAGATGGAGCCTTTATATCCAAAGCCATGTTCTCCTGTACACAGAGCTCTGAAATTCTCTACACACACACACACACACACACACACACACACACACACACACACACACACACACACAGTGCAGTTACTCATTCCTGTGTGTTGAGTTCAGGGCGACAAAAACACCACCGCATGCCATGAAGACATTTCTGTGAGACACAGATAACAAACCGACAGCAGCTGAGTGGAGCTTCATCTCAAAATAAAACCTTCAAACTCCAGACAAAAACCTGTTCAGGTTTCATCAGTTTAAAGATTCAATCAGTGAAAATCAGTGGAGAACTCTCTCCTGCACTTGTTATTAGAAAAGATATAAAAAATACCCACAACATGTCCAAAAAAGTGTATTATGATGGAATTAATGGTCGCATTACTCAACTCTACAACAGAAACAGATCGAAACACAGATTTGGACTCGGTGTAAATAATGTGCAGATTAAACAAACAAACAAATAAATAACTGCTCAGGTCGCTCCAGCTACAGCGAGGGAAAGCTAAAGGGCTAAACACCCGTTTCCATGGTAACAGTCACCGTCAACCCTCAAAGAGCAGCGTTTAAGTTTCAGACGCTCGGCACCACGAGACAAAATACGTCTTTCACACTCCATGTCAAACACGACACGGTGAATAAACATGTTTCTCACACACACACACACACACACACACACACACAGAGCAGTGACAGACACGCCTCCTCTCCAACGCAGCAGCCAATCACATTGCACCGTCCGTAAATCTGTTCTGATTTATATTCACAAATGGCCCTTTTCCACTACCCTTTTTCAGCTCACTTCAGCTCGCTCCAGCTCACTTCAGCCCGACACAGCTCGTGTTTCGACTATCTCAGAACAGCACGACTCAGCTCGCTTCAGTCCTGCTTAGCACCCAAAACTCGCACGGTTTTGGAGTGGGGCTGAAGCGAGCCAAAGCGAGCCGAGTGAGGCTAGGGGCATGAGGAGACACTCCCCTGTGCACTGATTGGTGAGGAGGAGTGTCCTCACATGCCCACACGCCCCGCGAGCGCGCTGGGATCTGTAAACACCGCAAACCTGGAAGAAGAAGAATTACGAGAATTTCTGAAGCCTTATGCGCCTCGCCTCCTCCATGTTTATTGTTTACTATCCGGGTCGTGAGACTACCACTTAAAAGGTCACTGATGTCACTGTTTGCGCCACTTAACGACATCACATGACGTCCACCCACTTTCGCTAACTCCACCCAATGTGTCCACCCACTTCCAGCCAGCACGGTTCAGCGCGGTTGTAGTCGAAATGCAACTCCAACAGCCCCGCTCAGCTCGACTCAGCCCAACTCAGCACGGCACGACTCAGCCCGACACGGCTCAGCCCGACTCAGCACGGCACGGCTCAGCCCAACTCAGCACGGCACAGCTCAGCCCGACTCAGCCCGACTCAGCACGGCACGGCTCAGCCCGACTCAGCACGGCACGGCTCAGCCCGACTCAGCACGGCACGGCTCAGCCCGACTCAGCACGGCACGGCTCAGCCCGACTCAGCACGGCACGGCTCAGCCCGACTCAGCACGGCACGGCTCAGCCCGACTCAGCACGGCACGGCTCAGCCCGACTCAGCACGGCACGGCTCAGCCCGACTCAGCACGGCACGGCTCAGCCCGACTCAGCACGGCACGGCTCAGCCCGACTCAGCACGGCACGGCTCAGCCCGACTCAGCACGGCACGGCTCAGCCCGACTCAGCACGGCACGGCTCAGCCCGACTCAGCACGGCACGGCTCAGCCCGACTCAGCACGGCACGGCTCAGCCCGACTCAGCACGGCACGGCTCAGCCCGACTCAGCACGGCACGGCTCAGCCCGACTCAGCACGGCACGGCTCAGCCCAACTCAGCACAGCACGGCTCAGCCCGACTCAGCACGGCACGGCTCAGCCCGACTCAGCACGGCACGGCTCAGCCCGACTCAGCACGGCACGGCTCAGCCCAACTCAGCACAGCACGGCTCAGCCGCGTTTGTAATGGAAAAGCGGCATTATAGCAGGAACGACGGTTACGGAGAAATAACATCAACATCACCACAGGAAACTAAACCACATCACAGAACGTTTACTCTCATCATCATCAGAACCTGTTTACACAGTAAACAGAGAGTTTATGGCAATTATTTCATCCTGTTTTGTTCCATATTTCAACAACTTCAAGTAAAATAGGACTGAAATTTATACTGGATTGATAAATTTTTTTAAATATTTTTCTTTGCAAACCTGGATTATTGTGATACTGATTGTTTTGTTTGTTCGTTCTTTTTTTAATCAAAATGTACTGTAATATGATTTTTTTCCATATGGGCTCCAGTACTTTATAAATGTATTATTACTCCATAAATTTGATATGAAACCAAGAGAAAAGAGAAATTAAATTCAATAATAGTGTAACAGTGATGAAATTTTCATTTTAATATCCTTTATGACGGGTGTTTCTGCACTGACCTGCTGTTTTTGGAACGATATCCGCGTTCAGCTGAAACACAAACAAATTTAGAAGGATTTTAGAACAATAAACACACACAGATTATACACAAAGCAAATAAACACTTTATAGCAGAATCAGATCTGAATAAATCAGACTCAGAGACGTGAACGCGACTTTTATAAACTGCACAAAATACACAAACTGCCACAATATCCTTCAAACATCACCTCTGATTCAGTCCTGTTCATCTGGAGGAGTTTAAACTCAGATTTACACACACAGGAAACATCTCTCTCTCTCTCTGTCTGTCTCTCGGTCTGTCTGTCTGTCTCACTCTCTGGTCTGTCTCTGTGTCTGTCTGTTTCTCTCTGTCTGGTCAGTCTGTCTCTCTCTGTGTCTCTCTGTCTGTCTCTCTCTCTGTGTCTGTCTCTCTGTCTCTGGTCTGTCTGTCTCTGGTCTGTCTGGGTCTGTCTCTCTGTCTGTCTATCTCTCTCTGGTCTGTCTGTCTGTCTCTCTCTGTGTCTCTCTCTGTGTCTGTCTCTGGTCTGTCTGTCTATCTCTCTGTCTGTCTGTCTGGTCGGTCTGTCTCTCACTATCTGTCTGGTCGGTCTGTCTGTCTGTCTGTCTCTCTCTCTGTCTGTCTCTCTCTCTGTGTGTCTCTCTCTCTGTGTGTCTCTCTCTCTCTCTCTCTCTCTCTCTCTGTGTGTCTCTCTCTCTCTCTCTGTGTCTGTCTGTCTGTCTCTCTCTCTCTCTGTGTGCGCATGCGTGAGTGAGTGGGCGTGCTGGTGAGTGCTGTGAGCGTCGTGCCCTTCTGTGGCTTTCTAACTTTCCTTCTTTCTGATCCTTTTGTTCGGTATTTTTTTTAATGTACATTTCACTGTTGCATAAGGCACACTTTCTCTTGGACGGGTCTGTCCCCTGAGCCCGTATCCAGCTTTTGCTGGTCGGAGCCATGGCCTCCTCTGGAGGGTCCATGGATTTTACAACCTTATCACGCCGTCATGGCGTTAAGGTGGTTGCGGATGTCAGTGTTGAGGAGTGCAGTCTAGCAGTGGGTGATATCGTTGGTCATGAGAACATGGCGTCGGCCTCGAGGATGAATAGAGCCATTGTAATTTTCTTTAAACGCATTGACTTTGCGAATGTAATGGTCGAAAGGGGAGTGGTGCTCAATGGCGTACTCCACATGGTTTTGCCTTTAAGTTTGCCTTCGAAGAAAATCGTTATTTCTAATGTTCCCCCTTTTCTCCCTGATAGCATGCTCGAACGGGAGCTTTCTCGCCATGGCAAGCTGGTCTCAAAGATTTTTAAAATGTCGCTTGGTTGTAAATCGCCTCTTCTTAAACATGTTGTCTCTTTTCGCCGTCAGGTTTACATGATACTTAATGGCAGTGATGAACTTAATATAACCCTTCGTTTCAAAATTGACGACTCCGACTACGTTGTGTTTGTTACGTCTGACACAATTATGAAATGTTTTATATGTGGGGAAATGGGGCATTTGGTTCGCACATGCCCTAATAGGCCTAAAAATGATGAGGGGCAGCATGAGAGAAATGTGACCGGTGTTTCAGCTGGTGGCGAACCAGCGGATGTGCCGCCTCTGGCTGAGGAGCCTCCAGCTGGTTCCCAACCGGCTGGTACTATCGCTGCCCCTGCCGATATTGTCGACACTGATGTAAAGCGCACACGCTTGGAACCCTTTCCGATCGCATCGCAACAACCTATCCTCGCAACACCCCAGGATGCACCTGTTGCGGCGGCAAATCCTGCGCAACCTTTTGCTGGTCCAGCGAGGACAACGGAGGCCGTAGAACCCGAGGCCTTGCTTATTGATAGTGTGGATACGCAGAATGCTCGCACTGATGGATATTTCTGTTCAAACGCCAGTGGAGGTCGAGTCGACTGGAAATCCTGCTGTACAGACATCCTCAGGTAGGACTGCTGTTTCTATTACCGATATTGTTGCGAGTGGGTCTGCTACCAACACTGATCTATTGTCTACCCTTACTGTCCCTGCTGCCAGCCCAATAGAGTTCAAAGCACCGAAGTCAAAAAGGAAAAATGTAACTGATGATGCGAGTTGTATTGCCAAAAGGCACGTTAAAGTGGTCTCTGCGGACTCGGAGAGTGATGGATACTCTTACGACTCCAGCAGTTTCTCTTCGTCTCCCACTTCAAGCGCTGTGGTTATGTACACCGCTGATTATATCAGTAAGTTTTTGTTGGATACAAAAGGGAAAAGGAATGTAAAAATTGAGGAGTATTTTGTAGACGGGAAACAGTTTTTGCAGGACGTGTGCCATCATAGACATGAAGGCGCGTTTAGTGACCCCGAAATTCACCGCCTGAGAAAGATCGTTACGAAAGTTAAGAAATATTTAAAACGTGACGATGCGCAAATGGTCTAGTTTTCCCCTTCGCTTCTGTCTTGTCTCTCTCCCCTTCATATTTTTGACAATCATGAATAGTGTTCGGATTGCCTCCCTAAATATCAACGGGGCCAGGGATTGTGAGAAGAGGGCATTGATCTATGAACTGATTAGGCAGAAGGCGATTGATGTCATGTTCCTGCAAGAGACGCACAGTGATGCGTTAAACGCCACGGACTGGTGTAAGGAGTGGAATGGTTTGTCTGTCCTTAGCCATCATACATCCAGTAGTGCTGGTGTTGCCCTGCTGTTTTCGCGTGACTTTACTCCTCAGTCCCACTGCGTCGATGAAGTTATAAAGGGGAGGCTTTTAAAAACGCGGGCCATTTTTGAGAATGAGGTTTTTGTTTTTATTTGCGCTTATGCGCCGACTACTGGAGGTGACAGGTTGGCCTTTTTTAAGAGACTAAGCGCTCTGATTAGAGATTGCAGTCCGGGTGATTTCTTGTTTCTAGGCGGTGATTTTAATTGCACGACAGATAGCATGGACAGGAACCACGCTGAACCCCATGCCCTGTCGCGCAGCCACCTTGTTGAACTGCTACAAGCACATGGGCTGTGTGATGTTTGGAGGTGCTACCACAAAACCGGCAGACAATACACTTGGGTGCATTCTAGGGGTAACGTGTTGTCCATGGCGCGACTTGACAGATTTTATATTTTTAAACACCATTTGAATACCGTTAGAAAATGCTGGATATGCCCTGTTGGGTTTTCTGACCACAGCATGGTCGTTTGCAATGTTTTCATGACCAATGTTAAACCCAGGAGTGCCTATTGGCATTTTAATGCATCACTTTTAGAGGACTCTAACTTTAAGGACAGTTTTGTTATTTTTTGGAGTGCATTAACGGCTGAGAAAACCTCATCGCTTGCACAGTGGTGGGATGTGGAGAAAGCGAAAATTAAAATGTTTTGTCAAGACTACAGCCTGTGTGTTTCTAAAGTGATTACTGAGTCCCTAAAAGCTATAGAACTTGAAATTATGGATATGCAACACCCCACATCCTCAGTTGGTAATCAATCTTATTATGAGTCTTTTAAATCCAAAAAGGTGTTTTTATCTGACCTTTTAAGAGTTAAGGCTCAGGGAGCTCTAATTAGGTCACGTTTTCAGAACGTTGCTGAAATAGATGCTCCATCCAAGTTTTTCTTTGGTTTGGAAAAGAGGAATAGTCAGAACAGATTCATTCATGGTGTTTATTCCGTATCGGGGACGCTGGTATCAGACTCCTCTGACATTTGCAGAGAAGCTGTATTTTTCTTCTCAGAACTATATCGATGTGAATATGTTGAGCATCCGCATGTGGAAGACTTTTTTTTCCAAAATCTGCCCACCGTCAGTGATGACTCTGCCAAGGTGCTTGATGGGCCTTTGTCATTGGATGAGCTAGAGGTTGCCCTCCACACTATGCAGTGTGGGAAAGCACCAGGCATTGATGGGCTATCAGTTGAGTTATTTCGAGCCTTTTGGCCTATCCTGGGGAAAGACTTTCTCAGTGTCCTAAACGAATGTTTGGAAACAGGGCAACTACCTTTGTCATGTAGGAGGGCGGTGCTTACCCTGCTGCCTAAAAAAGGTGACTTGAACAATCTCAAACTGGCGCCCTGTAGCTTTACTTACAACTGATTATAAAATTATTTCAAAGACCCTAGCTATTCGTTTGGGAAAGGTAATGTCGGAGGTCATACATCAAGACCAGACTTATTGCATACCTGAGCGTTTTATATTTGACAACATCCACCTAATTAAAGGTGTCCTCGACGTTTCCAAACTTGTTGGTCTGAAAACTGGTTTGGTTTCACTGGACCAGGAAAAGGCTTTCGACCGCGTGGAGCACTCATATTTGTGGAAAGCACTGAAGCATTTTGGTTTTGGTGATGCCTTTCTAAGGTTGATCAAAATGCTGTATTGCAATGTCGAAAGCGTACTTAAAATCAATGGCTTTTTGTGTGCTCCATTCAGTGTTAACAGGGGTGTTCGGCAGGGTTGTTCTCTCTCTGGTATGCTCTATTCATTAGCTATCGAGCCTCTGTTAGTGCAGTTGAGGGCTGAGCTCTCTGGTCTGTATGTTCCTTCTTGTAAAAGTGTTTTTAAATTGTCAGCCTATGCCAATGATGTCATCACATTGGTCAATGGACAAAAAAATATTGAGGTGCTACTCAAAACAACTGACCTGTTTGGTTCCATATCATCTGCTAAGGTGAATTGGAACAAGAGCGATGCTTTTTGTGTTGGGGGTTGGTCTGGACATGACATACAACTTCCTGCTGGGCTGATGTGGAAGAGGGAGGGTCTTAAGTACCTGGGGTTTACCTGGGTGATCAAAACACCTCTCGGAAAAATTGGGAAGGAGTCTTGGAGAAGATCAAAGGCCGTCTGAACAGATGGAGGTGGATTTTACCCCATATGTCCTACAGGGGGCGCATCCTCATCACGAACAATCTGGTCGCTGCTTCATTGTGGCACAAATTAATATGTGCCGACCCCCCAAAAGATTTCCTGGCCAATATTCAAGCGCTTCTAGTGAGCTTTTTTTGGGACAATTTGCACTGGTTGCCTCAAAGCGTTCTGTATTTGCCAAAGGATGAAGGGGGACAAGGTCTGATACATTTACCAAGCAGAGTGGCAGCTTTCCGTCTAATGTTCTTGCAGAGATACTTGATGGGTCCCAAAGACTTGGTGTGGAGACCGCTTGTGAGCCTTCTATTTCAGACTGTGGAGGGTTTGAAGATGGACAAGGCTCTCTTCCTAATGGACATTAAAAGGCTGGACATTTCTGGATTACCGACGTTCTACAAGGGCGTTTTCCAGATTCTGGGCCTGTTCCATACACAAAGGCCTGGACCGAATACGTCGCTGCATTGGCTGCTTGAGGAACCCTTAATCCACGGCTCTAGGTTGGATGTCTCTACGGACGGCAACCTTACACTGTCGAGACTTTTGTCCAGGACTGGTGTTTTTCAGGTTAAACATTTGGTGAACTGTACAGGTGTTAACTTCTCATCTTCCTCTGAGTTGGTAGCGCGTTTGGGCTTCAGGTCCGCACGCATTGTCGACAAATTGCTGGGCAGATGGAAAAAGTGTTTCTCGGCGGATGAACTCAAAATGCTGACAAGGTACAGTGGGGGGGTTGACTTCCCCATCAAGGACGACTCTTTCCCCTTGCTGAACATCTTTCCTGGACTTGGGGATTGTACAGGGGTTCTATTGGAGGGCAGAGAGGATGTTGGGGTTTCTCTGGCCACCTCGAGCGGGTAAGTTTTCTATAAGTTGTGTGATTGTTTTAAATAAACAGAAGCTTAATATGAGAGTCGACACCCCTTGGCGAGATGTTTTAAATTTACAAAATGATGTGAAACCTGAATGGAGGACACTGTTCAGCCACCCCTGAGAAAACAGATTGGTGATTTGCAGTGGAGACTCCTCCATGGTATCTTGGCAATTAATGCGTTTGTTTGTATTATCAACCCTGCAGTGAGTCAAGACTGCCCTTTTTGTTTTCAGAGAGAAACTGTTTTTCATTGTTTTATGCACTGTTCAAGACTTTTGCCTTTGTTCGGCATTTTGACAAATTTGTTTTTGGCCTTTGGTGAAGTTTTTTCTGTGCAGACTTTTATTTTGGGTTTCAGGTTCACACAGAAGCACAGAGCCAAGTGTCAGCTGATAAACTTTATTTTGGGTCAGGCAAAAATGGCCATTTACATCAGCAGGAGGAACAGGGTGTCTGGAGACTCGGATTGCAGTGCAGTACGTGTGTTTTCAAGTCTGGTGAAATCCAGGATTCTTATTGATTTCCATTTTTATGAACATATGAAAGATATTGATAAATTTGTTGTCAGGTGGTGTTGTGGGGAAGCACTTTGCGCAGTGAGGGATGAGGATGGGACCTTTTCTTGTTTTCTAGCCTAGAACTTGGTTGTATGGTCCTTTTTTTTTACAGTGTTGTGTTCATTTATTTGAAGTACATGTCAATGGTATAAACAAGGGTCTGTGAATAAAGTGGATTTAAAATCTCAAAAAAAAAAAATCTCTCTCTGTGTGTCTCTCTCTCTGTGTCTCTCTCTCTGTGTCTCTCTCTCTCTCTGTGTCTCTCTCTCTCTCTGTGTCTCTCTCTCTCTCTGTGTCTCTGTCTGAGAGAACTTTAAACTCTCTCTGCCTCAGGAGCTCTGATTGGGGCTCTGGTGCTGCGATGGATTTTGCACGAGCGGACTTCCGGCACCCCAAGAATCTCTTACACATAAATCATGCGACTGTTTACAGCTCGAGCTGACTTGCATTTTATAATAATCCTTAAAAATATTACTGAGGTGAGAGTAAAATTAAATGGCTCCTTTGCCAATGTGAATGTAATAAAGTTTTAAAAGCCAAGTTTTGATTAATTATCTGAACTTAATCAGCGAGTTTCTGAGTTTATTCCGTTCAGCACTAATTCCGTTAGCACACTGTAAACTAACAGCGCAGCTGATACTGGGCTTTCAGTTTAATACATCTCCTGGGCTTTAATACATCTCCTGGGCTTTAATACATCTCCCGGGCTTCCAGTTTAATACATCTCCTGGGCTTCCAGTTTAATACATCTCCTGGGCTTTAATACATCTCCTGGGCTTTAATACATCTCCCGGGCTTCCAGTTTAATACATCTCCTGGGCTTCCAGTTTAATACATCTCCTGGGCTTCCGGTTTATCTACTGAGGTTTTACTAGCAGTTTATGAACAATTTGTTTCTCCTGATAAAATGTTGCTGTCTAATAGCGAGTTAAATAAATAAAAATGCTTCGTAATAATCACTGGTAGCATAGCTTCCGGTTTTAATGAGCTCGAGACCGGAAGTCAGAGGGATGCAGGAAATGGTGTGGGACAGGATGTGGTACTACAGCAACCTGCTATGACCCAGAAGCAGGCGAGGTTAGAGGTCAGTTTAACTGAAACTAAACTGGGACACATTTATTTCAGACGGTTATACTAATTAAAATGATGAAGACTAAACACATAAAATGAAGGAATTAAAGACAATTCGCCGAGTTTTTCCTAGTTTTATAGTGATCATGTATTTTTGGAAAGCTTTAAAAATCAATAAAACCTACAAGTGTTTATAGTAGTATAAAACAACAACAACATTTTCTAAGTTAACCTCCTAGGATGATGCTTAGTTTTTCAATTATACTTTCAATTACTGTAGAAGTTGAACATACCTAAATGTGCCTTTTCAAACAAACATGATGCAACATAAGAATTCATCCACCATTATTTATTAAACTCTATTGCTCCTGGTAGTCTCCCGGTTTGCTTCTTATGTATGGCAACTTCTAATATTTGATTAAGTTACTGCACACCTCGTTTAGACAGGGTAACAGGATTGACACAAAAAAATTAGTCATGCATAGACTACTTACCAAAACTGAAGTTTTTAAGTAAATATTCTCAGATTCAGTTCATTCTGCCATCCATATAAAAGGTGAGAATATGTAGATCCTTGGCAACAAATAATTTCAATAATAGCTTTTGGGAGCATTTATTTTTGTTATGTGATTAATCACGGTAACAGAACTGACACAAACCTCTGGGACAGGTACAAAAATTAACAAAACATCGAAAAAAAATCTCTTTTCTTAATGGCATTTTCAATTTGTGACATCATATGTCCATTGTGGTTTCCACAGTCTTGTTGTTGAACATGAAAAAGTTTCAATTCCACCTTCGTCTAACATTAAGAATCATGTCTGAAAAAAAAGTCTCTTTTCAGTGGAACAGCCATTTTTGCTCATTTTCGACCCTAAAATTTGCTATAAAATGCACATTTATGAACCAAAGTAGTCAAATTTTGAAATGCAAGGTAGAACTGATAATGTTTTATCATATGAGACCATAAAAAGGTTTTAGAAATCTCAAAATGTAAACAAAACACGTCCGGACAAAAAAAAAAAAAAAACGTTTTCTGTGAAAGTGACTCATATACAGAACTGTACAGTGCTCACTCACTTGAGGATTTTCATATGCAAGAATAAAAATCACTTTTTCACTAAACATTCACAAAAAATGTGTTTGCAATTAATTGGGCTCCACTGTTTTTATCATTTCAACCGCGCATCAGACCCTCGGCCAACTGAAAATGTCTTTCATGCACTTTTCTCCCTCATGAGAATTTTGAAAAGTTGGCAAGTATGTATTATTTGCACCAACATTTTAATATTGAATAAACAAATCAAAATTGTGTATAATTACCTTACATCCACGCTGTGGGAAAAGTTTTGAGCGAAAATTAAAACTAACTTGGAGTGAAAAAGGTGAAATAATCTGTGATGAAGTTGGCAGAGACTCTGAGGTAAAGTGAGAGGAGGGGGGAGGGGGGAGGGGTCAAGCATCACTGCCGCCTCACACACTATGTTTACATGCACATAGAGAGAATCGAATTTCTGCCGTTGCTCGACTGAAATCGAAGTTCAAAATGCCATGTATACACCTTAATTCGGCTGAAATTGAACCGAACTTGATTTCTCAGAATCGAGCTACACGACCTAGTTTATGCGATTTCTGCCGAGCTACTTTGTGCATGTATACCCTATCGAGCTAGTTGTCGAGCTACTTCCGGAAGTGACGAGTGACGAGACCACAAGCGGGAAACACAACAGCCTCGGTCGGCATGACAACGAATCATGACAATGGCATGAATCTTTTCTTTTTGTGGCATTGTTTTCACTGTTAAAATTTAGCTCACTTACTGCATCACCAAATACATCTGTACAGCTGTTGCATAGCTGTGAATTGTGTACATAAACAAGTCATTGTATTTGTGTGTGTGTGTGTGTGTATATATATATATATATATATATATATATATATATATATATATATATATATATATATATATATATATATATGTCCAACATCTGAAGAATGTCAATAAAAACAAAACAACTGAACTTTTTGTGTGTTTATTAAGACATAAGTTAAATTGTAAGCAAAAAAAATATTTTTTTGTAAGCAAAAAATGGACTTTAGAAAAATATTATTGTGCAAAATAAGTTGTCTTACAAAACAGTGGTCTGCGCCGGACAGTTTGTAGCCATAGTCTATTAGAGCAAGCCTAACAGCTTGAACACGGAACTGCTAGTGTTGCCAGATTGGGGGTTTTAAGTGCATTTTAGCGGATTTGAACATGTTTTGGGCTGGAAAACGTCAGCAGTATCTGGCAACACTATAGCTCTTCTTCATGACGACAACCGAAAGTGTACCAACACGATGGGGCGTGTAGCGCCATGTGTGGCTCGGGTGCACAATGCACCTTGCACAATAGCCCGATTTCACTTGTGCATGTAGGATTGGATTTCTCTGGCACCCCTGCTGGGACCCTTTGCTCGATTACCAACAGCAGCTCGATTTGGACGTGCATGTAAACGTAGTCACTGACTCACTTTCCCGGGTTAAACTCCCACCACTCCCCCTCGCTCTACACCACTCCCCCTCGCTCTAGCTTTTGTTTTGTTTTCACTGAGTAACCATTTTGATTTGTAAACTAGAGCCGTGATTTAAACTGCTGTTTCTTTGGACGTAACTAAAGCAAACAGAAATAAAAACCGCCCCTTCTTTTCTCCTCAGAAGGTTTAGCCTCCGATGCTAACCTTTTCGCCACAGCTTTCATAGCGTGCGCATGCGCATCCAGGAAGCAACAGATGGCGCGAGGCCTGTTGCCTCGGCAACCTTCGTCACTCCGTCGCACGGGCAGTGACGCCATCACCACTCACAGGCTTATTATGGGGAAAGAAATGAGCTGGGTTGTTTTTTCTTCTTCCCCATGTTTATTTACTTTAAAAAACACACACACACCAAACTGATGATCAGGTGCATCTTTACGCTCGATCACGGAGGCTGCCATCTTTCAACTCTTTGTTTGAAGCGAGCTTACGTACAGCTATCTAACAAGCACGTTCATTGGTTGTTACAGAGCGATGGGCCAATCACGTACCTCGTTTCATCTCAATGACGGAATTACTGAAAGTCGGAACGAATAGGATATGAATGCGGATTTTTGAGCGAAAAATCGGAAATTTTTTTTTTTTTCAAATTTTGAGGTGAAAAAAGCGGAATCCCGCGAATTCGCAGAAAAATCACATCCCTGCAGGAAAAAACCCTGCACTTCACTCAAGTAACAATATACTTTTTACATTTTGCATTATTGATGCCATGTAGAAATGTATATAGTTTATATATTAGCTTTTTATTTTATTCTTTTTTATGTTTTATGTAAAGCACTTTAAGTGAAATCAGATCTGACAAATAAGATTTAATTTTTAAAAATTTAAAAAAAAGTCTATTATTGTTAAAATAAGTTAATTAGAAATTCATTTAAAATAAATAAATTTAAATTAAAAATAAAAGCCCCAAAGTAAACTAATTAAAATAAAAAAATTAATTAATTGTTTAGCATAAATAAAATGTTGAATTAAAAATATTAAAATAAAGACTTAATTATTATTATTGAAGTTTATTTTCAAATTCACTTATCCCTTTGTACATGTTTATACCATCACTACAACCACTCAAAATAATAATAATAATAATAATAATAATAATAATAATAATATTTATAATAAATTATTTGTAACACATTCCCACTGTTTATAATAACAGAGCTGTGTTTCCTAAAGTTCAGTAATAAACTCTGTGTAAGAGAACTGTGAGATCTGATAAATTCAGTTTATAAAATAAAGATAAGAGTTTACTGAAGCAGCCACCTGCTGGAGTTCAGTTAAAACTAAATAAAAATAAAAACAACCAGGTCACGAGTTTGGACTGTCCACATGCTCTCACACACCAAGTTTATAGAGTGTAGTGTGTGTGTGTACCTGGAAGGTGACTCTCCCCAGAGGTTGTGAGTGTGTGTGTGAGTGTGAGTGTGTGTGTGTCACGGGCGCAGATAGAGGGGGGGACGGGGGGGATTCGTCCCACCCAGATTTAAATTCACCTCGTTCGGTCCCCCCCCACTTATAAGGAGGAAAAAAACGTCTATACTGTCTTTCTTTGCATAAGGCAAACCTCACGGAAAAATCAAAAGACTAATTACCATTCGGTTTATTGAGGTGCACAGCAGTACATACATACAGTAGTTGCAACTGCACAGACTGCACAAGTTGCGAGCTCGAGCTTGGTTGCTATGGTTACAAGTTTGACAGGCATATCGGGGACAGCTCCTCCTATTTCAGGACCCCAACACGGCATGATGAAGGGTGCCAAAAGGCAGAAAACGATTGCATCGTTTTTTTAAAAAAAAAAAACGCGACTGTAAGTAAACTGTGCCTTACTTTATCATATCACCTTGCAATGTTTTGATAGTCTGTTCAAAGTAATGTCGTAGTGAAAGTAAAATCGTACGGAGTAGAGATGCCTTTCTGGTAGCCTCCTTCTTTCGGTGGCAGCCTGTAGATACAGTGCTCAGAAGGCAGTTTTAATGTTTACTCTGGCGTTCCCTGCCATAATTTCAGCGAGCATATTGTTTCATAAGGAAACTTTGCGAAGAGTTGTTGACTGACTGCCGCTCACGCAACACACAGGCATAGTTAGAAAGTCAGGATGCACTGGATTACACTTTACACACACACACGTAGCCCAGCCTCTCGCTACGTTTAACAGTTGGAACTTAGCAGTTTTAAAACTAGTTTTGCAGTTTCTGTGCGTGATGATAATGTGTAAACTTTGGATTTCCATAGGCTATGTTAAAATGTTATCATTGTCCTGGCCTGCAGGTAGCTCCTGGTGATGGCAGTGAGGGAGGTGAAATAACATGTATACACACTACCGTTCAAAAGTTTGGGGTCACCCAGACAATTTTGTGTTTTCCATGAAAAGTCACACTTTTATTTACCACCATAAGTTGTAAAATGAATAGAAAATATAGTCAAGACATTTTTCTGGCCATTTTGAGCATTTAATCGACCCCACAAATGTGATGCTCCAGAAACTCAATCTGCTCAAAGGAAGGTCAGTTTTATAGCTTCTCTAAAGAGCTCAACTGTTTTCAGCTGTGCTAACATGATTGTACAAGGGTTTTCTAATCATCCATTAGCCTTCTGAGGCAATGAGCAAACACATTGTACCATTAGAACACTGGAGTGAGAGTTGCTGGAAATGGGCCTCTATACACCTATGGAGATATTGCACCAAAAACCACACATTTGCAGCTAGAATAGTCATTTACCACATTAGCAATGTATAGAGTGGATTTCTGATTAGTTTAAAGTGGTGATCATTGAAAAGAACAGTGCTTTTCTTTCAAAAATAAGGACATTTCAAAGTGACCCCAAACTTTTGAACGGCACACACACACACAATATATATATTATATATATATATATATACACACACACACATACACACAAAATGGAATCATTTGCTGACAGCTCAGTCCCCCCCAGTTCAAAAATCCTATCTGTGCCCCTGGTGTGTGTACCTGGAAGGTGACTCTCCCCAGAGGTTGTGAGTGTATGAGAGTGTGTATAGGTGTATGAGAGTGTGAGTGAGTGTGTATAGGTGTGTGTGTGAGTGTAGGTGTGTGTGTGAGTGTGTAGGTGTGTGTGAGTGTGTACCTGGAAGGTGACTCTCACCAGAGGTTGTGAGTGTATGAGAGTGT
Source organism: Neoarius graeffei (assembly GCF_027579695.1). Classification (NCBI taxonomy): domain Eukaryota; kingdom Metazoa; phylum Chordata; class Actinopteri; order Siluriformes; family Ariidae; genus Neoarius; species Neoarius graeffei. Next base: position 3,138,359 of record NC_083582.1, on the reverse strand, counting down.
GTGTGAGTGTAGGTGTGTGTATAGGTGTATGAGAGTGTGTGTGTGTACCTGGACGGTGACTCTCCCCAGAGGTTGTGAGTGTATGAGAGTGTGTGTGTGTGTGTGTGTAGGTGTGTGTGTGTATAGGTGTGTGTGAGTGTGTGTAGGTGTGTGTGAGTGTGTGTGTGTGTGTGTGTGTGTGTGTGTAGGTGTGTGTGTAGGTGTGTGAGTGTAGGTGTGTGCGCGCAGGTGTGTGTATAGGTGTGTGTGTGTGTGTGTGTGTGTGTGTGTGTATATAGGTGTGTGTGTGTGTGAGTGTGTGTAGGTGTGTGTGTGTATAGGTGTGTATGTGTGTGTGTGTATAGGTGTGTGTGTGTGTGTGTGTGTGTGTGTATAGGTGTGTGTGTGTGTGTGTGTGTAGGTGTGTGTGTGTGTATATAGGTGTGTGTGTGTGTGTGTGTAGGTGTGTGAGTGTGTGTGTGTGTATAGGTGTGTGTGTGTGTGTGTGTGTATAGGTGCGTGTGTGTGTATAGGTGTGTGTGTGTGTGTGTGTGTATAGGTGAGTGTGAGTAGGTGTGTGTGTGTGTGTGTGTAGGTGTGTGTGTGTATAGGTGTGTGTGAGTGTGTGTAGGTGTGTGTGAGTGTGTGTGTGTGTGTGTGTGTGTGTGTGTAGGTGTGTGTGTAGGTGTGTGAGTGTAGGTGTGTGCGCGCAGGTGTGTGTATAGGTGTGTGTGTGTGTGTGTGTGTGTGTGTATATAGGTGTGTGTGTGTGTGAGTGTGTGTAGGTGTGTGTGTGTATAGGTGTGTATGTGTGTGTGTGTATAGGTGTGTGTGTGTGTGTGTGTGTGTGTGTATAGGTGTGTGTGTGTGTGTGTGTGTAGGTGTGTGTGTGTGTATATAGGTGTGTGTGTGTGTGTGTAGGTGTGTGAGTGTGTGTGTGTGTATAGGTGTGTGTGTGTGTGTGTGTGTATAGGTGCGTGTGTGTGTATAGGTGTGTGTGTGTGTGTGTGTGTATAGGTGAGTGTGAGTAGGTGTGTGTGTGTGTGTGTATAGGTGTGTGTGTGTGTGTGTGTGTGTGTGTGTATAGGTGAGTGTGTATAGGTGAGTGTGTGTGTGTGTGTGTGTGTGTGTATATAGGTGTGTGTGTGTGTGTAGGTGTGTGTGTGTGTATAGGTGTGTGTGTGTGTATAGGTGTGTGTGTGTGTGTGTATAGGTGTGTGTGTGTGTGTGTGTGTGTGTATAGGTGTGTGTGTGTGTATAGGTGAGTGTGTGTGTGTGTATAGGTGTGTGTGTGTGTGTGTGTATAGGTGTGTGTGTGTGTGTGTAGGTGTGTGTGTGTATAGGTGTGTGTGTGTGTGTGTGTGTGTGTGTGTGTGTGTAGGTGTGTGTGTGTGTGTATATAGGTGTGTGTGAGTGTGTGTAGGTGTGTGTGTGTGTGTATAGGTGTGTGTGTGTGTGTGTGTGTGTGTGTGTGTGTGTGTGTATAGGTGAGTGTGTGTGAGTGTATAGGTGAGTGTGTGTGTGTATAGGTGTGTGTGTGTGTGTGTGTATAGGTGTGTGTGTGTGTGTGTGTGTGTGTGTGTGTGTATAGGTGTGTGTGTGTGTGTGTATATAGGTGTGTGTGTGTGTGTGTGTGTAGGTGTGTGTGTATAGGTGTGTGAGTGTGTGTAGGTGTGAGTGTGTGTAGGTGTGTGTGTAGGTGTGTGTGTGTGTGTGTAGGTGTGTGTGAGTGTGTGTGTGTATAGGTGTGTGTGTGTGTATAGGTGTGTGTGTGTGTGTAGGTGTGTGTGTATAGGTGTGTGTGTGTGTGTGTGTGTGTGTATAGGTGTGTGTGTGTGTGTGTGTGTGTATAGGTGTGTGTGTGTGTGTGTGTGTGTATAGGTGAGTGTGTGTGAGTGTATAGGTGAGTGTGTGTGTGTGTATATAGGTGTGTGTGTGTGTGTGTATAGGTGTGTGTGTGTGTGTGTATAGGTGTGTGTGTGTGTGTGTGTGTAGGTGTGAGTGTGTGTAGGTGTGTGTGTGTGTGTGTGTGTGTGTGTACCTGGAAGGTGACTCTCCCCAGAGGTTGTGAGTGTATGAGAGTGTGTGTGTGTGTGTGTGTGTGTGTGTGTACCTGGAAGGTGACTCTCCCCAGAGGTTGTGAGTGTATGAGAGTGTGTGTAGGTGTGTGTGTGTGTGTATAGGTGTGTGTGTGTGTACCTGTAAGGTGACTCTCCCCAGAGGTTGTGAGTGTATGAGAGTGTGTGTAGGTGTGTGTGTGTGTGTGTAGGTGTGTATGAGTGTGTATAGGTGTGTGTGTACCTGGAAGGTGACTCTCCCCAGAGGTTGTGAGTGTATGAGAGTGTGTATAGGTGTATGAGAGTGTGTGTGTGTGTGTGTACCTGTAAGGTGACTCTCCCCAGAGGTTGTGAGTGTATGAGAGTGTGTGTAAGTGTGTGTGTGTGTGTGTGTGTGTGTGTATAGGTGTGTGTGTGTAGGTGTGTGTGTGTGTGTGTGTGTGTGTGTACCTGGAAGGTGACTCTCCCCAGAGGTTGTGAGTGTATGAGAGTGTGTGTGTGTGTGTGTGTGTGTGTGTAGGTGTGTGTGTGTACCTGGAAGGTGACTCTCCCCAGAGGTTGTGAGTGTATGAGAGTGTGTGTAGGTGTGTGTGTGTGTGTGTATAGGTGTGTGTGTGTGTAGGTGTGTGTGTGTACCTGGAAGGTGACTCTCCCCAGAGGTTGTGAGTGTATGAGAGTGTGTGTAGGTGTGTGTGTGTGTAGGTGTGTGTGTGTGTACCTGGAACGTGACTCTCCCCAGAGGTTGTGAGTGTATGAGAGTGTGTGTAGGTGTGTGTGTGTGTAGGTGTGTGTGTGTACCTGGAACGTGACTCTCCCCAGAGGTTGTGAGTGTATGAGAGTGTGTGTAGGTGTGTGTGTGTGTAGGTGTGTGTGTGTACCTGGAACGTGACTCTCCCCAGAGGTTGTGAGTGTATGAGAGTGTGTGTAGGTGTGTGTGTGTAGGTGTGTGTGTGTGTGTGTACCTGTAAGGTGACTCTCCCTAGAGGTTGTGAGTGTATGAGAGTGTGTGTGAGTGTATGAGAGTGTGTGTGTGTACCTGTAAGGTGACTCTCCCCAGAGGTTGTGAGTGTATGAGAGTGTGTGTAGGTGTGTGTGTGTGTAGGTGTGTGTGTGTAGGTGTGTGTGTGTGTGTGTGTGTGTGTGTGTGTGTACCTGGAAGGTGACTCTCCCCAGAGGTTGTGAGTGTATGAGAGTGTGTGTAGGTGTGTGTGTGTGTGTGTGTGTGTGTGTGTGTGTGTGTGTGTGTGTGTGTGTAGGTGTGTATGAGTGTGTATAGGTGTGTGTGTACCTGTAAGGTGACTCTCCCCAGAGGTTGTGAGTGTATGAGAGTGTGTATAGGTGTATGAGAGTGTGTGTGTGTGTGTGTATAGGTGTGTGTGTACCTGTAAGGTGACTCTCCCTAGAGGTTGTGTGTGTATGAGAGTGTGTATAGGTGTATGAGAGTGTGTGTGTGTGTAGGTGTGTGTGTACCTGTAAGGTGACTCTCCCCAGAGGTTGTGAGTGTATGAGAGTGTGTGTGAGTGTGTATAGGTGTATGAGAGTGTGTGTGTGTGTAGGTGTGTGTGTACCTGTTAGGTTACTCTCCCTAGAGGTTGTGCGTGTATGAGAGTGTGTATAGGTGTATGAGAGTGTGTGTGTGTGTAGGTGTGTGTGTACCTGTAAGGTGACTCTCCCCAGAGGTTGTGAGTGTATGAGAGTGTGTGTGTGTGTGTGTGTGTATGTGTACCTGTAAGGTGACTCTCCCCAGAGGTTGTGAGTGTATGAGAGTGTGTGTGAGTGTGTATAGGTGTATGAGAGTGTGTGTGTGTGTGTGTGTGTGTGTGTGTGTGTACCTGTAAGGTGACTCTCCCCAGAGGTTGTGAGTGTATGAGAGTGTGTGTGAGTGTGTATAGGTGTATGAGAGAGTGTGTGTGTGTGTGTGTGTGTGTGTGTGTGTGTGTGTACCTGTAAGGTGACTCTCCCCAGAGGTTGTGAGTGTATGAGAGTGTGTATAGGTGTATGAGAGTGTGAGTGTGTATAGAGGTGTGTGTGAGTGTGTGTGTGTACCTGGAAGGTGACTCTCCTTAGAGGTTGTGAGTGTGTGTAGGTGTATGAGTGTGTGTGTGTGTGTGTGTGTACCTGTAAGGTGACTCTCCCTAGAGGTTGTGAGTGTGTGTAGGTGTATGAGTGTGTGTGTGTGTGTGTGTACCTGTAAGGTGACTCTCCCTAGAGGTTGTGAGTGTATGAGAGTGTGTATAGGTGTGTGAGAGTGTGTGTGTGTGTGAGTGTGTAGGTGTGTGTGTGTGTGTATAGGTGTGTGTGAGTGTATGAGAGTGTAGGTGTATGAGTGTGTGTATAGGTGTGTGTGTGTGTACCTGTAAGGTGACTCTCCCTAGAGGTTGTGAGTGTATGAGAGTGTGTATAGGTGTATGAGAGTGTGTGTGTAGGTGTGTGTGAGTGTGTGTGTGTGTGTGTACCTGTAAGGTGACTCTCCCCAGAGGTTGTGAGTGTGTGTAGGTGTATGAGTGTGTGTGTGTGTGTGTGTGTGTGTACCTGTAAGGTGACTCTCCCTAGAGGTTGTGAGTGTGTGTAGGTGTATGAGTGTGTGTGTGTGTGTACCTGTAAGGTGACTCTCCCTAGAGGTTGTGAGTGTGTATAGGTGTATGAGTGTGTGTGTGTGTGTGTGTGTGTACCTGTAAGGTGACTCTCCCCAGAGGTTGTGAGTGTGTGTAGGTGTATGAGTGTGTGTGTGTGTGTGTGTGTGTGTACCTGTAAGGTGACTCTCCCCAGAGGTTGTGAGTGTGTGTAGGTGTATGAGTGTGTGTGTGTGTGTGTACCTGTAAGGTGACTCTCCCTAGAGGTTGTGAGTGTGTGTAGGTGTATGAGTGTGTGTGTGTACCTGTAAGGTGACTCTCCCTAGAGGTTGTGAGTGTGTATAGGTGTATGAGTGTGTGTGTGTGTACCTGTAAGGTGACTCTCCCTAGAGGTTGTGAGTGTGTATAGGTGTATGTGTGTGTGTGTGTGTGTACCTGTAAGGTGACTCTCCCTAGAGGTTGTGAGTGTATGAGAGTGTGTATAGGTGTATGAGAGTGTGTGTGTAGGTATGTGTGTGTGTGTACCTGTAAGGTGACTCTCCCCAGAGGTTGTGAGTGTATGAGAGTGTGTGTGAGTGTGTATAGGTGTATGAGAGTGTGTGTGTGTACCTGTAAGGTGACTCTCCCTAGAGGTTGTGTGCGTATGAGAGTGTGTATAGGTGTGTGTAGGTGTGTGTGTGTGTGTGTACCTGTAAGGTGACTCTCCCTAGAGGTTGTGAGTGTATGAGAGTGTGTGTGAGTGTGTGTATAGGTGTATGAGTGTGTGTGTGTAGGTGTGTATAGGTGTGTGTGTGTACCTGTAAGGTGACTCTCCCTAGAGGTTGTGAGTGTATGAGAGTGTGTGTGAGTGTGTATAGGTGTGTGTGTGTAGGTGTGTGTGTGTATAGGTGTGTGTGTGTGTGTGTGTGTGTGTATAGGTGTGTGTGTAGGTGTAGGTGTGTGTGTACCTGTAAGGTGACTCTCCCCAGAGGTTGTGTGTGTATGAGAGTGTGTATAGGTGTATGAGAGTGTGTGTGTGTGTAGGTGTGTGTGTACCTGTAAGGTGACTCTCCCCAGAGGTTGTGTGTGTATGAGAGTGTGTATAGGTGTATGAGAGTGTGTGTGTACCTGTAAGGTGACTCTCCCCAGAGGTTGTGAGTGTATGAGAGTGTGTGTGTGTGTGTATAGGTGTATGAGAGTGTGTGTGTGTGTACCTGTAAAGTGACTCTCCCCAGAGGTTGTGAGTGTATGAGAGTGTGTGTGTGTGTGTGTGTGTGTACCTGTAAGGTGACTCTCCCCAGAGGTTGTGAGTGTATGAGAGTGTGTGTGTGTGTGTATAGGTGTATGAGAGTGTGTGTGTGTGTATAGGTGTATGAGAGTGTGTGTGTGTGTATAGGTGTATGAGAGTGTGTGTGTGTGTACCTGTAAGGTGACTCTCCCCAGAGGTTGTGAGTGTATGAGAGTGTGTGTGTGTGTGTGTGTGTATGTGTACCTGTAAGGTGACTCTCCCCAGAGGTTGTGAGTGTATGAGAGTGTGTATAGGTGTGTGTGTGTATAGGTGTGTGTGTGTAGGTGTGTGTGTGTGTACCTGTAAGGTGACTCTCCCTAGAGGTTGTGAGTGTATGAGAGTGTGTATAGGTGTGTGTGTGTAGGTGTGTGTGAGTGTGTAGGTGTGTGAGTGTGTAGGTGTGTGTGTGTGTGTGTAGGTGTATGAGAGTGTGTGAGTGTGTGTGTATAGGTGTGTGTGTGTGTACCTGTAAGGTGACTCTCCCCAGAGGTTGTGAGTGTATGAGAGTGTGTGTAGGTGTGTGTGTGTATGAGTGTGTATAGGTGTGTGTGTGTACCTGTAAGGTGACTCTCCCCAGAGGTTGTGAGTGTATGAGAGTGTGTGTAGGTGTGTGTGTGTATGAGTGTGTATAGGTGTGTGTGTACCTGTAAGGTGACTCTCCCCAGAGGTTGTGTGTGTATGAGAGTGTGTATAGGTGTATGAGAGTGTGTGTGTACCTGTAAGGTGACTCTCCCCAGAGGTTGTGAGTGTATGAGAGTGTGTGTGTGTGTGTATAGGTGTATGAGAGTGTGTGTGTGTGTGTATAGGTGTATGAGAGTGTGTGTGTGTGTACCTGTAAAGTGACTCTCCCCAGAGGTTGTGAGTGTATGAGAGTGTGTGTGTGTGTGTGTGTGTGTATGTGTACCTGTAAGGTGACTCTCCCCAGAGGTTGTGAGTGTATGAGAGTGTGTGTGTGTGTATAGGTGTATGAGAGTGTGTGTGTGTATAGGTGTATGAGAGTGTGTGTGTGTGTGTGTGTATAGGTGTATGAGAGTGTGTGTGTGTGTACCTGTAAGGTGACTCTCCCCAGAGGTTGTGAGTGTATGAGAGTGTGTGTGTGTGTGTGTGTGTGTATGTGTACCTGTAAGGTGACTCTCCCCAGAGGTTGTGAGTGTATGAGAGTGTGTATAGGTGTGTGTGTGTATAGGTGTGTGTGTGTAGGTGTGTGTGTGTGTACCTGTAAGGTGACTCTCCCTAGAGGTTGTGAGTGTATGAGAGTGTGTATAGGTGTGTGTGTGTAGGTGTGTGTGAGTGTGTAGGTGTGTGAGTGTGTAGGTGTGTGTGTGTGTGTAGGTGTATGAGAGTGTGTATAGGTGTGTGAGTGTGTGTGTATAGGTGTGTGTGTGTGTACCTGTAAGGTGACTCTCCCCAGAGGTTGTGAGTGTATGAGAGTGTGTGTAGGTGTGTGTGTGTATGAGTGTGTATAGGTGTGTGTGTGTACTTGTAAGGTGACTCTCCCCAGAGGTTGTGAGTGTATGAGAGTGTGTGTAGGTGTGTGTGTGTATGAGTGTGTATAGGTGTGTGTGTACCTGTAAGGTGACTCTCCCCAGAGGTTGTGAGTGTATGAGAGTGTGTGTAGGTGTGTGTGTGTATGAGTGTGTATAGGTGTGTGTGTACCTGTAAGGTGACTCTCCCCAGAGGTTGTGAGTGTATGAGAGTGTGTGTAGGTGTGTGTGTGTATGAGTGTGTATAGGTGTGTGTGTACCTGTAAGGTGACTCTCCCCAGAGGTTGTGAGTGTATGAGAGTGTGTATAGGTGTGTGAGTGTGTAGGTGTGTGTGTGTAGGTGTATGAGAGTGTGTGTGTGTAGGTGTGTGTGTGTGTGTGTGTGTACCTGTAAGGTGACTCTCCCCAGAGGTTGTGAGTGTATGAGAGTGTGTATAGGTGTGTGTGAGTGTGTAGGTGTGTGTGTGTGTGTGTAGGTGTATGAGAGTGTGTGTGTGTGTGTGTGTGTGTACCTGTAAGGTGACTCTCCCTAGAGGTTGTGAGTGTATGAGAGTGTGTATAGGTGTATGAGTGTGTGTGTATAGGTGTGTGTATAGGTGTGTGTATAGGTGTGTGTGTACCTGTAAGGTGACTCTCCCCAGAGGTTGTGTGTGTATGAGAGTGTGTATAGGTGTATGAGAGTGTGTGTGTACCTGTAAGGTGACTCTCCCCAGAGGTTGTGAGTGTATGAGAGTGTGTGTGTGTGTGTATAGGTGTATGAGAGTGTGTGTGTGTGTACCTGTAAAGTGACTCTCCCCAGAGGTTGTGAGTGTATGAGAGTGTGTGTGTGTGTGTGTGTGTGTATGTGTACCTGTAAGGTGACTCTCCCCAGAGGTTGTGAGTGTATGAGAGTGTGTGTGTGTGTATAGGTGTATGAGAGTGTGTGTGTGTATAGGTGTATGAGAGTGTGTGTGTGTGTGTGTGTATAGGTGTATGAGAGTGTGTGTGTGTGTACCTGTAAGGTGACTCTCCCCAGAGGTTGTGAGTGTATGAGAGTGTGTGTGTGTGTGTGTGTGTGTGTATGTGTACCTGTAAGGTGACTCTCCCCAGAGGTTGTGAGTGTATGAGAGTGTGTATAGGTGTGTGTGTGTATAGGTGTGTGTGTGTAGGTGTGTGTGTGTGTACCTGTAAGGTGACTCTCCCTAGAGGTTGTGAGTGTATGAGAGTGTGTATAGGTGTGTGTGTGTAGGTGTGTGTGAGTGTGTAGGTGTGTGAGTGTGTAGGTGTGTGTGTGTGTGTAGGTGTATGAGAGTGTGTATAGGTGTGTGAGTGTGTGTGTATAGGTGTGTGTGTGTGTACCTGTAAGGTGACTCTCCCCAGAGGTTGTGAGTGTATGAGAGTGTGTGTAGGTGTGTGTGTGTATGAGTGTGTATAGGTGTGTGTGTGTACTTGTAAGGTGACTCTCCCCAGAGGTTGTGAGTGTATGAGAGTGTGTGTAGGTGTGTGTGTGTATGAGTGTGTATAGGTGTGTGTGTACCTGTAAGGTGACTCTCCCCAGAGGTTGTGAGTGTATGAGAGTGTGTGTAGGTGTGTGTGTGTATGAGTGTGTATAGGTGTGTGTGTACCTGTAAGGTGACTCTCCCCAGAGGTTGTGAGTGTATGAGAGTGTGTGTAGGTGTGTGTGTGTATGAGTGTGTATAGGTGTGTGTGTACCTGTAAGGTGACTCTCCCCAGAGGTTGTGAGTGTATGAGAGTGTGTATAGGTGTGTGAGTGTGTAGGTGTGTGTGTGTAGGTGTATGAGAGTGTGTGTGTGTAGGTGTGTGTGTGTGTGTGTGTGTACCTGTAAGGTGACTCTCCCCAGAGGTTGTGAGTGTATGAGAGTGTGTATAGGTGTGTGTGAGTGTGTAGGTGTGTGTGTGTGTGTGTAGGTGTATGAGAGTGTGTGTGTGTATAGGTGTGTGTGTACCTGTAAGGTGACTCTCCCTAGAGGTTGTGAGTGTATGAGAGTGTGTATAGGTGTATGAGTGTGTGTGTATAGGTGTGTGTATAGGTGTGTGTATAGGTGTGTGTGTACCTGTAAGGTGACTCTCCCTAGAGGTTGTGAGTGTATGAGAGTGTGTATAGGTGTATGAGAGTGTGTGTGTAGGTGTGTGTATAGGTGTGTGTGTGTAGGTGTGTGTGTATGAGAGTGTGTATAGGTGTGTGTGTACCTGTAAGGTGACTCTCCCTAGAGGTTGTGAGTGTATGAGAGTGTGTATAGGTGTATGAGAGTGTGTGTAGGTGTGTGTATAGGTGTGTGTGTGTAGGTGTGTGTGTGTGTACCTGTAAGGTGACTCTCCCTAGAGGTTGTGAGTGTATGAGAGTGTGTATAGGTGTATGAGAGTGTGTGTAGGTGTGTGTATAGGTGTGTGTGTGTAGGTGTGTGTGTGTGTACCTGTAAGGTGACTCTCCCTAGAGGTTGTGAGTGTATGAGAGTGTGTATAGGTGTATGAGAGTGTGTGTGTAGGTGTGTGTGTATGAGAGTGTGTATAGGTGTGTGTGTGTACCTGTAAGGTGACTCTCCCTAGAGGTTGTGAATCCGCCGCGAGCTCCAGAAACACCAGCGGGTTCGTGCTGCTGCTGCTCGCACGCGCTCCTCCTACACCGCACTGCACGCGCCGAGCTATCAGCGCCACCGCGCGCGCTTTAACCAGCCGGGAGCTCACCGTCAGCATGGCCGGTTATTACACACACACTTATACACACACACTCTCTCACACAGCTTTACACTCTCTCTCACTCTCTCTCACTCCGGTACTCACTCCCTCACACTCCTGCAGCGAGTCCCTGCGCGCGCTCCGTGTGAGCGGTGGCGCTGCTTCTTCCCCGGTGTGCGGTGCGGCTCCTGCAGCGCCCTCTAGCGGCTCAGGCCCGTGTTTCAGCCCCCTGCTCTTCAGCTCCGCCCTCTCACTGACGCTCCGCCCCCCGCTCCAGCTAGGGGGCGTGTTATTTTCACAATTTTGACTTTTCCATGTTTCCCCCCCCTAGAAATAAGGAGACGGCCCATCTATGTGGGAAATTCTGCTCTTTTTCAGCAAGTTTTAAAGTTATTGATGAATGTCACACTCTTCAGTAATACCTCAAATATGAACTATTTTTAAGCACAGAGGATCATTAGTTAAAGGAACAGTCCACCGTACTTCCATAATGAAATATGCTCTTATCTGAATTGAGACGAGCTGCTCCGTACCTCTCCGAGCTTTGCGCGACCTCCCAGTCAGTCAGACGCGCTGTCGCTCCTGTTAGCAATGTAGCTAGGCTCAGCATGGCCAATGGTATTTTTTGGGGCTGTAGTTAGATGCGACCAAACTCTTCCGCGTTTTTCCTGTTTACATAGGTTTATATGAGCAGTGATATGAAACAAGTTCAGTTACACAAATTGAAACGTGGCGATTTTGTATGGTATGTAAAGTGCGCAGTATAATGACAGGCGCACTAACACCTTCTGCGCGCTTCAGCAGCGCATTGATACGGAGCTCAGATATCAATGTGCTGCCGAAGCGCGCAGAAGGTGTTAGTACGCCTGTCATTATAGTGCGCACTTTACATACCATACAAAATCACCACGTTTCAATTTGTGTAACTGAACTTGTTTCATATCACTGCTCATATAAACCTATGTAAACAGGAAAAACGCGGAAGAGTTTGGTCGCATCTAACTACAGCCCCAAACAATACCATTGGCCATGCTGAGCCTAGCTACATTGCTAACAGGAGTGACAGCGCGTCTGACTGCGTCTGACTGACTGGGAGGTCGCGCAAAGCTCGGAGAGGTACGGAGCAGCTCGTCTCAATTCAGATAAGAGCATATTTCATTATGGAAGTACGGTGGACTGTTCCTTTAAGGTTACTAATTTAGTTTTAAGAACCAGTAAGCACAAATGATTTATATCTGAATTATATCCCCCAATGTATTAAATAGTCATTATTTGTATTCTTGCAGGTAAATAATGGCTTCTGTTGCAACACGGTCAAAAGCTAAGAAGATACTAGGTGTAATAGAGTACATAGAGCAGGCTGAGTTCCCTTCTGGGAGGCTTCTAACAGGGAAGGACATCATTCAGAATATGCTCTATCTGCTGCGGCCGAAGCGTGCTGGTCAAGCACAGAGATCCAGGGATGCTGCTGCTCAGTTGCCGGCAGAACTTGTTCAAGAGCCCTGGTTATTTTGTAACTTATACACCATCCACACCAGACATGTAAAGAAGCATATCTTGAAACTTAATGGCGAATGTGTTACTGTGATCCAAACCCATAAACAGAGACAAAATGAGGGTTTCTAACAACTCTTTTTGTGAGAAATAAATGTTATTACTGTGATTTTTGATGTTATATTTAAGTTATTTCCGTTAAGGAATGCTTATATTCGTGAAAAAGGCAGTTTTTGACTATTTGGAGGGGTTATTAACTTCAGAGGGTATGTACAGGGGGGTTAGCATTTTTCAGTTGGCCAAATATTGGTATTTCCATACTTGGACAGATCATCTCCATATTTTGGAGGGGGTAGAAAAAATTTTTTGGTCTAACACCCCACACACACACACACACTCCAGGAGCACAGGGTGTTTCCTTCACTTTCAGACAGGCTGCCTCATCAACCTTCAGCTGCCACTCACCTCTCTCACCTTCCTGTAGGAGAACTCGTGTTCACTGATGGTTGTGTGCTCGTCGCCCACACTCACACAGACATCCGACAGGCAGGTTTGCAGCTGCCCCACGGCGCTTGGGCCTGACAACTAACCTCAAGTCATGTTGCAGCCAAGGCGTGGCTCAGTGTATCCTGCACCCACTGTGACCATCGAAGGGACGGCCCTGAAGGGGGCTGAAAGTGGAGATCTCAGCACGATTGGGAAGGACAAGTGCCACCTTTGGCAAGCTGACACAAAGGCTGTGGAGCAAAAGTGGCATCAGACTGTTCATGAAGAGTCACGCCTACCGTGCTGCTGTGCTTTCAGGGTGAGTCCTGGACCCTACAGGCAACTTATTAAAAAAAGGATTGACTGGAAGGACGAGGCCCCCCGACACTGAAGCAGTGCTGTAGTTGAGTCACTAAACCTCGAGTCCGAGTCCAGTCTCGAGTCCCCAGTGTTCAAGTCCAAGTCATTAAAAAAATGTTCAAGTTGAGTCTGAGTCGAGTCTGAGTCCAAGACTCCACCCGCACCATGTGACGGTGTCTGTTTCAGCCCCATTAACATTAGTTTGTTCCTGAACATGGCGTATGAACAGGTGAATGTGCTGCTCTTTATCAGGGAGTGTGAAGTATTCTGTCAGAGATGGTTGGGAGACGGATGGAAGTGCAGAAGGTGTGTTTATTAATACAAGTGAAGGCAGTAAACAATCCAGAACAGTGAAAACGGTGAAACAGGCGATAGGTCAAGCGAGGCACAAACAGCCTATCGTAGACTCAGCAAAATCAAAGACGAGAAACAGGAAATCAGGGATCAGGAACCCAAACAAGGAAATAAGGCTCGGTAACATGTCAGCAACGCAACTCAATACCTCGCAAAGTAAGTGTGTTTTCACAGTTTTTATATCGGTGCGCTGATTGCGCCTTAATCCTGTGCAGGTGCGAGTTGTTTATGGCGCGTGCGAGAGTCCGCTTGGTGCGTGCGCTGTACAGAGCGCACCCAAGAGTCTATCTCATGCACGCGCCAAGGGGCGCAGGTGTGACACTCTTACACAAAATTAGTACAAAAATAATGTAGATACAAATTGCCAAATTATTATGGCATGTTACAAAAAATTAAGAAAAAATACAAGTCCTCATCTCTAATTTTGGAGTCTGAATGCAGTTAATGCACGAGTCTGAGTCATCAGTGCTCAAGTCCAAGTCGAGTCACAAGTCCTTAAAAAAGTATTCTTAAAGTTTACTCATACTGTATTTACACAAGAGTGTGATGCATTTACAAAATCACAAGACAGAATGTTGAAAACAAGTTTGATATATTTTCAAACATTTCAAAAACAAAGACCTATGAAATCAAGTCCTTCCTTACTGGAGAAAATGAAAGGAAAAAGTGCACATTTGCATGTAAAAATGTAAACATAATGGTCTCTTGATTAATAAAGTCAAGTCAAAAGTTTTTCTGTTTTTGTGTATGATTTTAAGGTACATAAAGATAATGCAATTGAGCACACATACTATATACTGTAAAGTTTTAAACTCCAGCATTATATTATATTATAAATTAAATGTTGAGCATGAGCCAATGACTTGACCTTATTATGCACTTGGAGCAAGATATACTAAGTATTAGTACTTTGTGGCAGAAAAACGTAAAAAGTATACTAAAGTATAAGTTTTAGTATTAAAGTATAAGTGTAAGTCTTAGTATTAATGTACTTAGTCTTAGACTTTTGTTTATACTTTTCAGTATAAGCCAAGTATACTTCACTATACGATTCTTAAGTATATAAAATATAGTTTATAAAAAGTCAACTTCAAGTATACTTCCTCAGTTTTACTAAAAAATAAGTACACTCATAGTACACTTGAATAAACTTCTTTTTGCTAAGGGGGAGCACTCGGAGGAAACCCACGCAGACAACATGCAAACTCCACACAGAAAGGCCCTCTCCGGCCACAGGGCTCAAACGCGGACCTTCTTACTGTGAGGCAACAGTCCTAACCACTACACCACCATGTCACCCTATTATTATCTCATCTCATCTCATTATCTGTAGCCGCTTTATCCTGTTCTACAGGGTCGCAGGCAAGCTGGAGCCTATCCCAGCTGACTACGGGCGAAAGGCGGGGTACTACAAGTGCTACAAGCCTGCACAGAAGCACTTGAGAGCTGTAAAATACAGGGCATAGAACACTACATTATTGAATTTCAGCTCAGGTGGGCGGGGCACACAGTCCAAATGGACCACACGAGAATTCCAAAGTTCCTCCTGTGTGGTGAACTAAAGGAAGGCTGCAGGAACAGAGGCGGCAAAGGAAAAGATACAAAGACGTCTTAAAGCAAACCCCAAATCCTGCACTATATAAATCCAGACACATCGGAGGCTGCTGCCAGCAACAGAACAGCATGGACTGGACTCTGGACTGAACTCTGGACTCTGGACCGAACTCTGGACTGAACTCTGGACTCTGGACTGAACTCTGGACTCTGGACCGAACTCTGGACTGAACTCTCGACTGGACTCTGGACTCTGGACTGGACTCTGGACCGAACTCTGGACTGAACTCTGGACTCTGGACTGAACTCTGGACTCTGGACCGAACTCTGGACTGAACTCTCGACTGGACTCTGGACTCTGGACTGAACTCTGGACTGAACTCTAGACTGGACTCTGAACTCTGGACTGAACTCTGGACTGAACTCTGGACTCTGGACTGAACTCTGGACTGAACTCTGGACTCTGGACTGAACTCTGGACTGAACTCTGGACTCTGGACTGAACTCTGGACTCTGCTCTGAAGGCCTGAGCTGCTCTGAGGAGGGTCCAATCCAGCAAAAGAAGGAGAAATGATGGCATCGATAGAACCCCTTACAGATCTTCTCATTCTTCCTATTTTCATTAATTTGCCTTGTAACAGTATGATAATGAGCTCATTTGCATGACGGGGGAATACGGTTATTTTTCTCCATTTTTTCTCAAGCGTCATAAATCATGTCATTTCCACCACGTCTCAGTTGATGTCCATTATTCAGAGACAATAGAACAGAACTCATTATGATTATGTTTTAATTGCCTTGTCTATGACGACTGAATCAGACCACAGAACAAATCACACGACTTTACGAACTACATGTGTTTTTACTCCACATGGCACAATGAGCTGGTTTCCATCATCAGAAATTCAGATTTTGCAGGTCTGTAGTTATTTTTAAAGTCACTTACATATTTTTGAACACTAATGAAAAATGAATCATAAATTTGGGAAACAGTTTAAATGTGTAACTGCATTTGTAGTGCTTTTGTTTCCCTTAAATCATGAGTCATGGTGGAAATGATGGTGATGCTTTTCTCCCTGGTTGTTACCGCGCTGTAACGGTGTGGTTACCGTAAAAACAGTGTGGTTTGTGTGTTTGTTTGTCTGTCTGTTAACAATCTAGCGTCTAGACAGTTGCACCGATTGACTTCAAATTTTCAGGGTAGATGGGCAATGGTCCGTAGATCACCTGATTAAATTTTGGGGGTAAACAGTCAAGGTCACTGGAAAGGTCAACCTTTTGGTCAAAATAACATATTTTCCATTATAACTCAAAAACGGTTGCCAATAAACAGGTGTTTACTATTATGAGCATATAGGAACTCCCCTATGGCCTTTCATTTGGCACCATGATCTTCACTGACGCTACTGTTTCCTTGGTAACCACAGAAACTATTTTAAAATTGGTTCTAGTAGTTTAAGACAGCTAGTTGTGGTGGAAATGACCGATAACTGTGGGACGCTGATGTTTTATTTGAAAAATAGTTTAAAAAATATTTTTTAACCCATGCATTAGAAATGTAAATGGTACGCGTTTATTACATGCTTTCTTAAGACAAACATGTAAAAGAATATTTTAAAAACAATACTTTTTTTGTGTTTTTTAACATTTTAAGATGACAAGTCTGGGTCGGGGACGAGCACAAAACAGCCAAGTTCACTGATAAAAGGCAGATGAAGAGCAGTAAAATATAATCTACAGGCAGAATTAGATGTCTATGAGGATGTTGTGCTGTG
Source organism: Neoarius graeffei (assembly GCF_027579695.1). Classification (NCBI taxonomy): domain Eukaryota; kingdom Metazoa; phylum Chordata; class Actinopteri; order Siluriformes; family Ariidae; genus Neoarius; species Neoarius graeffei. Next base: position 3,122,300 of record NC_083582.1, on the reverse strand, counting down.
AACTTCATGAAATGAAATGATTAACATAAATATCTGTGTGTTTTGGTGAAAAACAATGACTGGGACTTAAAAATTCCCGGAGATGGAGAAACACCTAATAATAATAATAATAATGGGGCAGCACGGTGGTGTAGTGGTTAGTGCTGTCGCCTCACAGCAAGAAGGTCCGGGTTCGAGCCCCGTGGCCGGCGAGGGCCTTTCTGTGTGGAGTTTGCATGTTCTCCCCGTGTCCGCGTGGGTTTCCTCCGGGTGCTCCGGTTTCCCCCACAGTCCAAAGACATGCAGGTTAGGTTAACTGGTGACTCTAAATTGAGCGTAGGTGTGAATGTGAGTGTGAATGGTTGTCTGTGTCTATGTGTCAGCCCTGTGATGACCTGGCGACTTGTCCAGGGTGAACCCCGCCTTTCACCCGTAGTCAGCTGGGATAGGATCCAGCTCGCCTGCGACCCTGCACAGGATAAGCGGTTATGGATAATGAATGGATGGATAATAATAATAATAATAATAATAATAATAATAATAATATCATTTATTGCAAAGTAATACGTAAATTACAAGTTGGACTCAAAGTGTAACCACAAACAAACCAGACTGAGGACTACATTAGTAATAGTCTCCCTCTAGTGGTTACACTCTGTAATTACACATTTACTTTAATCTGCATTTACTGTTATTTATATTATATTTATACACATACATTTATTTACATTATATTACATTTCTGCGCACACACACACACACACACACACACACACACACACACACACACACGAGTATTTATATATCTCTTACATTTATATGTGAATATCAGAATCTGAATCCGAATCATGTTTATTGGCCAAGAATGTTGACACACACAGGGAATTTGGTTCTGCCAGTTGGTGTCTCTCTCTAGAGTGCAGAAAAAGAGAAAAAAGTAGATGTAGTCTTTGTATATGTATTATAAGAAAAATTCCGATATGTGTATGTAACGCACAACATAGACATTACACAATATAAATATGCAATTTATATGTTATATATAAATAGTACACAAAATGAAAAAAAAAAAAAAACCCACATGACACAGGTGATGTACAGAGAGTGCAGTATGGTAGTGCAAACAGGAAGTACAAGAGTGTAATGGCAAGGATGGTTTAAGTCAGTTATTTATGAGGGTGATGATACAGGGAAAGAAGCTGCTCTTCTGTCTGCTCGTTCTGGTTCTGGTTCTGAGCGCTCCATAGCACCTGTTGGAGGGGAGGAGTTGGAATAGGTTGTGTCCAGGGTGTGAGGAGTCCTTAATGATTTTCTTTGCCCGCTTCCTGGTTTATGAAATTTACAAATCCTGGCAGCTGTGCAGGGGAGCCCCGATGATCCTTTCTGCTGACCTTAATGTTCACTGCAGTCTGTTCCTGTCCTGTTTGGTGGCTGCTCTGAACCAGACTGTGATGGCTGTGCACAGGACGGATTCGATGACAGCAGTGTAGAACTGTGTCAGCAGCTCCTGTGACAGACCAGACTTGGGGTCCCATTTCAAGTCTTGTGAGATGGTAGTTCCCAGGAACTTGAAGGTCTCCACGGTTGACAGTCCACTATCATTTGAGTGTGTTTATTCATTCATTCATTCATTCATTCATTCATTATCTCTAGCCGCTTTATCCTTCTACAGGGTCGCAGGCAAGCTGGAGCCTATCCCAGCTGACTACGGGCGAAAGGCGGGGTACACCCTGGACAAGTCGCCAGGTCATCACAGGGCTGACACATAGACACAGACAACCATTCACATTCACACCTACGGTCAACTTAGAGTCACCAGTTAACCTAACCTGCATGTCTTTGGACTGTGGGGGAAACCGGAGCACCCGGAGGAAACCCACGCGGACACGGGGAGAACATGCAAACTCCACACAGAAAGGCCCTCGCTGGCCCCGGGGCTCGAACCCAGGACCTTCTTGCTGTGAGGCGACAGCGCTAACCACTACACCACCGTGCCGCCCTGAGTGTGTTTAGCTCCAAGTTATTCTGACTGCACCAGCGCACCAACCTCCTGCCTGCATACAGACTCATTGCCATCTTGGATGAGGTCTGTGACCATAGTGTCATCTGCAAATTTCCGGAGTTTTGCAGTTGGGTCCATGGAGCTGCAGTCGGTGGGCAGCAGTGGGGAGAGGACACATCCCTGAGGAGCACCGGTGCTGACGCAGTCGGTGGGCAGCAGTGGGGAGAGGACACATCCCTGAGGAGCACCGGTGCTGACTGAGCGCACGCCGGAAGCGACTGCCCCAGTTTAATCATATTTGTATGATTACATAAATATCACAATAATCATGGTGATTGTAGTCCTTTATTGAGCTCCTCAGGCACTGATGTACAGTATTTTAGAAAGTTTTTATAATAACTCCTTTAAATCAGATTAAATTCAGTCACACAACACGTCAGAGTCTGAATAAATATGAAACATTAGCAATGCATGAAAATAATTTCATTTTAAAACTTTTTATGACATATTTACATTGCAGATTGGGCTGTAAAATCCTAAATGACCCCTAATTTGAGATTTATTCACAACTTTCGATATTTCTCTTCACTTTCATGTACAGTATCCTCCCTCCTCCTCCTCCTCCGCTCCTGTAGGTGTCGCTGTTGCTCCACAGCGCCGTTATTACACCTGCAGCAGAACAAGCCGCGCGCTCTTCCGGGTTCTGTATTAATGCGCATGCGCAGACTGTGCCGTGTTGTGCAGCATGTGATGGTGCAGCTGTGTGCAGCTGTGCGGGTTTAGTGACTAAAGGAGGAGAATAAAGACGCCGCCATGGTGAAGGAGCAGTTCAGAGAGACAGATGTGGCCAAAAAGATGTGAGTTATTTATTTACACAGATGTTCTTTCAGGAAAATGAAGCAGCAGTGAGTGTGAAGAGAATACACACTTTCACATGGCTGATGAGTTTTCACTACACACACACACACACACACACACACTCGGCTTGTTTATAGCTGTGGTGTGTGTTTAGAGTTCCTGGTGCACTGATGAATATGAATAGAATTAATTTCTGTAACAGTGAATGAAGGGTTAAGTCTGTAGATGTGTTTAAAACCCTTTGATGCAAAACATGGGTCAAAAGTGACCCGGCTGAGTTTTTATCTTCTATATCTTTGCAATAAATTAATTCCATCATTCAGTATTCAAGGTATTCCTCAATTAACTTGTTTTTGATCATCATACATCCTTATTTTATTTTTTCCTTTCTTACTTTTTGAATAAAAACCCTTTTTGTATCACTACCCTTCTAATGCACAACATGGGTCAAAAACCACCTGCATTCATCTCTCGTTCTCATTATCTCTAGCCGCTTTATCCTGTTCTACAGGGTCGCAGGCGAGCTGGAGCCTATCCCAGCTGACTACGGGCGAAAGGCGGGGTTCACCCTGGACAAGTCGCCAGGTCATCACAGGGCTGACACATAGACACAGACAACCATTCACACTCACATTCACACCTACGCTCAATTTAGAGTCACCAGTTAACCTAACCTGCATGTCTTTGGACTGTGGGGGAAACCGGAGCACCCGGAGGAAACCCACGCGGACACGGGGAGAACATGCAAACTCCACACAGAAAGGCCCTCGCCAGCCCCGGGGCTCGAACCCAGGACCTTCTTGCTGTGAGGCGACAGCACTGACCACTACACCACCGTGCCGCCCACCTGCATTCATTTTCCAGGTTATTTCCTGTATGGCTGAGTGTTTCTATGAGATACTTTTGAAATAAATTCATTTTGTCATTTACTTTTCCAAATATGCAGTAAATCTCTTGTTTTTGTTTAGCACAAATCATTTTTATTTTTCCTTTCTTAAGTTATGAACAAGCACAGCTTTTGTAATTCTACATCAAGTTTACACACATGGGTCAGAACCGACCCGCATGCATTTACTCCAGCGTTTGGTGGGAACTGTGAATTGTGCTTGTGTCAGACATTTCACAGCTCAGCACGGCGCCCTTTACCCATCTCATACATGCAAGTAATGTTTTTCAATTGTTCTAGCATTACCTTAGAAAAAAATTGATTGTTTAGGTTACCTTGAGAGTGAGTAGATTACTTGTCAGAAAGTTACAGTAATTACTATTAGCTACCGAGCTGCTGACATATTCTACTTTAGTTAGCTAATTTTATTGTAGTTGGCTTAGCTAACTACATACGGTTAATAAATAAATAACTGGCCCCATTCACTGCTAAAGTAATTACTTGAAACAAATTATTATTATAGTATTAAGACATTTAATTTTAAATCACACTTGGATGACCCATGTGTAGTAATATAAAAAGTATTTTTGTTCATAAAGTAGGAAAGAAAAAATTAAATTAATGATTTGTGGTAATTAAAAACAAAATATTTAAAGAATACTTGGAATATTCAATCATAAAATAAATTGATTTCAAAAGATAGAGCAAAGAAAAACTCAGTCAGCATGAAATAACCTGGAAAACGAATGCGGGTCATTTCTGACCCATGTTGTGCATTAGAAGGGGTGTGCATATGTTTTGCATCAAAGGTTAATGATGTCACAAAATCGCTAAAGGTCCATTTGTTAAAAGATGATGTTTAAGGTGCAGTAATAACCTGTGAGTAACAGTTTACAGTTTGGTTGGAAGGTGATTTTGTTCAGTCCACAAAAACCGTAACAGCAATCACTTCTACGATGATGTTTACGGGTCGTTTTCCGTCTCGTTCCAGAAGCCACATCTGTTTTGGGATGAAGTCGGCGGAGCAGATGCGTCAGCAGGCTCACATTCAGGTGGTCAGTAAGAACCTGTACAGTCAGGACACCTCTCACACACCGCTGCCCTACGGAGTGCTGGACCACCGCATGGTACAACCGCTACACATGCACACCTTTACACCTCTCTATTTTATTTCTTTACCTCTTTACGCTTCCTGTGAGGCTCGTGGAGGCAGGAGATGGGCATGTGGAACCCAGAAATCCTGGGTTTATTCCTGTATCCCGTATTCCCTTTGCAGGGGTTTTATTTCCCTAAACACACATACGCAAACAGCTCTCTGCTCTCGACCCTCTTCCCTTTATCTCCCCATTGCTGCTCGTTGCGTCACTGAGCACTCGTTCGACAGATCCGTCTGGTCTGTGAGCCTGATGAGGTGCATACCAGTTCTTTCAAAGGGGACTTGATGGATTAATGGAAATGGGTGCGGTGGTGTTTTTGGGGTGACTGGTGAATTCACCCTGAAAGCCCAGCCAATAAAAATGAGCCATGAGCTGATTGTGTTTTGTCCTGTCCTAAGTGCCCTGCCATCAGATTGTAGTGAACTGCCTGACATAACACTTCCCAGCAGCTCTTTGGGTCGTTTCCTCTTGAGTGTCCTGTGTCCCTCAATATTATCTGTCTTTAATAACTGAAAAATGCAGTTAGGTTAGCGCAACATGAGGCTGGGCTCGCTGCCCATCGATGGTTGGTTTTCACCTGATTGAAGGAGGGCCTCAGGGTCTCGTCTTGTGACCGCTTCAAAAAGGAATCCTCATGACGAGTTGAGTGGCGGGATGGGGCGTGGGCCCTACCCACCCTCCGTATCCCCCTGACACAGCGTGGACGTTAAAGGCCCCAGCACTGCCTCCCCTGCTAGTGTGGTGCTAAATTCCCTCACTCCTTGCTACTGCAGGACCCAGTCCACAAACATTTTCCTCACTGATTTCTGGAACCCTGACCAACTCGTCCCCAGAATCAGTGGTTGAGGTGAGAACTAACTGCTGCCTTTACTGTTTTTGTCTCTGAAATTGAATTTTGAGGGGCACTAGAGGATACCCATCCCCATGGCCACACCTCACCTTCCCCCTTCGTGCTGTACCCAAAGTCTCCCCATGAACCAGTCTCAGGTTGCACACTGACTCTACCAATGCATGGTTTGTACCCCCTTGTACCCGGTGGTATCTGGTACATCCCAGCCTGATCATGGCGGACTGCAGTGCATCAGGGATCGGGACAGTTGTCCCCACCTCCAGCACATAGCACTGATCCTGGAAGTGCCCGGTTTCACCGCAGCACCTGCACGCCACCACAGGACTCACTCCTACCCCTGCAACCATGGTGTTGCCCACCTGTGGGGAAGAAGTGCACAGAAGGTGGAGGGAGACCCTGGGCTTGGGGCATGGGCTTCGGGGGAATCGGCCCCTGTCTCTGGTGCAGTGGTAGGTGAGGGGTGAAGCACAACAGGTGGGCGGGCATGCTTCTAGGGAATGCCACTAGATGGTCCTCTGCCAGTTGGAGCCCCTTATCCAGTGATGCTGGGTGGTGCTGCTGGACCCACTCCAACGCCCTTCCAGCAGCCGTATTGATGACGTCCTTGGTGTTGTGTTCCTCAGCCAGTGATGACAGCCATCCTGGAGTTGATGAGTAAACACAAACATGCGCCCACGCTCAGCAAGCATCAGTGAGCGGAATCGCTGGCAGTGTTGCTCAGAGGTGAGGCCGACCTGCTGTGGTATTGCCCACTTGTGGTCCGGGTACTCCAGCAGGTTAGTTGCAGGGAGCTGTTTGGCCACAAACTGCTCCTCCCTTGATGGTATCAGGAAGAGGTGGCCCGCCCACTGTAAGGTTGCCCAACCCCATGCCACCACTGTTGCTTCAAAGAGCTGGATGAAGGCCTTGGGTTCACATGATGATCCTGTTTTGTTCAGCATGATGTGGGGTGTGCCCACAGCGACTGCTAGGACTACTGCTGGAGTACCAGCTGGCTGAACTCTGGAGCATCTGTTGATCCTCCTGCTACACTTGGAGCAGCACCTGGAAGTGTGTTTCCTGCTCCGTGCACGGGGTGACGAGGGCCTGGTGTTGTGGCTGTTGGCGAGGGCGTGGATGAGCTCTAACGGGGCGAGGACTCCACAACGGCGTTCTGTCTTCTGGTCTCCTGAGCTTTGGGTCAGCGTGAGGTTCATGGTTCACTCGCGTGTCCCTCGTTACCACTTGCCTCTCAGCTCCTCCCTCTGTTCACAAACTGGTGCTTGGCCACACCCATGCTTCCACACTTGCATTCTTTCTCTCTATTCCAGAACTCTCATTTCTTATTCATTAATCATGCTCTTCTTATTATTTGACTTTTTTTTTGTCATTTTCTTGGCTCTCTCTTTTTGCCTTTTTTAAAAATTATTATTCTAGTCTTTGTTTGTCTGGTCTCTTTGTCGTCATGTGTCATTTACTTTTTCCTTTCTCTTTCTTGTCATATGTCATTGTTTCTCATTTTTTCTTGTCCCTCTTTTGTTTCTTGTCTGTTGCTTTTGATTTCATTGTTTCATCTTTTCTTCTTCTTTTTTTTGTGTGTGTGTGTGTGTGTGTGTGTGTGTGTGTGTGTGTGTGTAGGGGACGAGTGAGAAGGACCGTGGCTGTGAGACATGTGGGAAGGTCCTGGCGGATTGTTTGGGTCATTACGGTTACTTGGATTTGGAGCTGCCCTGCTTCCACATCGGCTACTTTAAAGCCATCATCGGCATCCTACAGGTCTCTCTCTCACACACACACACACACACACGCGCCACCCTTTATCTCTCATTCATATTGTTTTTATTTTTCTGGAGTGTTTAAAGGGCACATCTTGGGTAAATTCAGGAGGAAGCTCAATGTAATTCTCTTATTTTATATTAAACTTTGGTCAAATATCTGCCACATTCTGCATTTTGTGCAATTTTTTTTTACCTTGCGCAATACCAGAAAAATTCAGCTGAAATCGAGCCATTTGAGGCGAATTGGTCCGCCTCTGAAAAAACTTGGCATTTGGATTTCCCAGCAAACATTGATTTTCGTGGTGTCGCGTGCGGGACGCCTCCCTCTGAATCCTACGTCAGCGCTGGTTTGTTTATGAGAAAACCACCTGGTGGTTTTCTGCAAATTTCTTCAATGTTATCGCGTAATTATTAAAATGGTTAACAGATGTATCGTAGGAGGGTGTAGCAACACCAATCATGATGGGATTAGTACTCATCGTTTCCCAAAAGACCGGACAGTGAGAGAGAAACGGGAGCGCTTCGTGCGAGGCACCCGGAAAAACTGGCAACATGCAGCAGACCACAGCGTCACATGCGGGGCTCGCTTCATAAAGCCCGACGACTTTGAGAACTATTTGCAGTGGGAAATGGGCTTCAAGAAGCAACTTGATCTGAAAAAAGACGTGGTTCCATCTGTTAGAATGCCCAAAGCAACACCGTCTCCATCTGTGTCAGCGTCGCCAAAGGATCCAGCCGCGTTCGTCTCCCCGACAGAAGGTGAAGTGCCGCATTCCCAGGGCTTTCCACTAAGGCTCATACTAGCCAGCCATGACAAATAAGTAGCCAGCCGGGGGGAGTAAACACAAAATAAACTCCTGTGCACACAGTTCCCAGGATTAAATGTATTTTCCACAGACCATTTATTTATTCACTTTACTCAAACACAAAGTAAAATGGCAGTAAATCTTCTTTCTTTTCTTGCGTTCAACTGACAAACTGAGGTTGCAGGTCATTATAGCCTGTTGAATAACTTTCAGAGCGACAAAAATATAACCTAAAATGTACAAATAAAAATACTTTAAAATAAAAGTTAAATATCATTCAACAAAAGTCTAGAATGCTGCCAGCACTTCACAATACATTTAAATAGTTTTATCCCCATTTCCGTCTTAATCATCTTCACTATCACTATCTTCCTATTATTATTATTATTATTATTATTATTATTATTAGACAAGCTATATTAATTTCTCAGATATTTACTCTATTATTTATTTATTTATCTATTATTATTATTACAACATTGCATTTTTTTTTTTTTTTTTAAATTCATTAGTGTATGCCAGACGCTAATGCACCAAAGAAAACTGATTTGCGCACTGAAAATAATCAGTAATAGGCTATACAAGCTCACATATTGCATCATGAGGCGTTCCTGGCTTGTAAATCTCTTATTTTCGGTGCGTGACACATTCACGCAGCTGAGCATGCTATGAATTAACAACGACAACGGTGGGGCGACACAATTACACACTCAGCCAACATTTCTCCATTTGTGTATGAAAATACACTCCAACCACTCAGTTTGGGTTCATTTACAACCAACGGTGTCTTTTGATGCCAGCACGGAATTGAACGAGAGAAGACTGGTTTACTGGAGACAAAATAAGCGTCATCTCTGCTTCTGTTCCCTCCGACACACGACTGCCTCCGCCGAGTGCGCGCACACCACATGTCGGGGCCATGGATGAGTTACTCTCCCCTGATCAACGAAGTCGGCGGGGAATTTGTGGTTATTATCGGTACAAACGGCGCGAATCACAACTTAAATGAGTGCGGTTCAGTTTGACATTATTGTCAGTCCGTTAGATAAACATTTAATTTTATTAAAATCGAAAATTAATATTTAGAGCCTGTGGGCTACAAAAATAAGTCATTAAAGTAGCCGGCTGGACTTAATTGTGTAGTCGGCTGTATGGCCGGCAGCCGGCGCTTGTGGAAAGCCCTGATCCACTGAGGCCCTCGAAGCCGAGGACCAAGCAGAGCCGAGAAAAAGACCAAGAAAATCGGTAATTCACAAGTTGACTGTTGCCAGGGTAAGAAATAAGAGAGACTCTACTCTAAATGAGGTGTTCCTGTGTTTGTGTGGTACACGGATAATGTTATTTATTGACACACACAAAAGTAAACACGAAAGCGCTGGGTGATAATACACTTACTTCACATGCATCAGGGGATATACGGCGTGTCAGGGCTTGAGATCTTGGGACCTGCCAAACACAGTAACTGTATACACAACCCTGCTTAGCCGATTCCCTGTGCGTAGCTTATGAACTCTTTCTCCTACAGTAGCCAGGACTCTCATTACATTCTTCATCCAAAGGTGAAGTAACATTAGTCTGGTTAACACCAGACCATATCACAAGTGAAATATGGTCTGGAATCCGCCTATTGAATTTCTCGTAGGGGAGGTGTGGTTTACGATTGTCAACGGCCGTTTATTGGACGTTGTGAATGTCTATCATTTGGCGTATACGTAGCCCATGGCCAATCATGGCAGTTGTACCCGGTGACGTAGTTAGAGCGACGAAGAGGCGAAGAAGAGAAGGAAAGAGAAAGAGAAGGCAAAACAAAAATAGGAAAATAATGGCACTGAATGATTACTGCCGTTTGTGCAAGACAAATATGAGAGAAGCTGGTTTGGTTAGTTTGGTTCGTATCGCTCGCCGCCATGTTAAATGTGATCCGTAAACAGTCCCAAATAAACTACAAGCTTCTGTTTGTCGAGTAGTACGCGTCACCGTCTTTCCACCCCTCCCCACTCTCTGATTGGCTCCCTAACTCAGGCGAGCCTTTAGACCAGGGGTGGGCAATTATTTTTTCCATGGGGCCACATGAGAAACAGAAAGTTTTGTGGAGGGCCGGACCAAAAGGCTGAGCTAAATTCTGCATAATATTAATTGTATTTCTTTATATAAAGCAGTAAATAGCATTGTTTTTACAAGCTGCTAAGACTGATAAGAGTCTGGAAAAAACGAGGTTGCCTTACAAAAAATGTCATTTATTCAATCAAATTTCCCAAAACAATGGTTAACAAAATGTGAACGTTTGAACCTTTTTTTTTTTTTTTTTCAGTCACATTCACCCCAAAACACAATAAAGACATCACAATATTGTCTTTCTACTCCAAATATCAAGCAAGATACGTCATATTATACAACCCCGATTCCAAAAAAGTTGGGACAAAGTAGAAATTATAAATAAAAACGGAATGCAATGATGTGGAAGTTTCAAAATTCCATATTTTATTCAGAATAGAACATAGATGACATATCAAATGTTTAAACTGAGAAAATGTATCATTTAAAGAGAAAAATTAGGTGATTTTAAATTTCATGACAACAACACATCTCAAAAAAGTTGGGACAAGGCCATGTTTCCCACTGTGAGACATCCCCTTTTCTCTTTACAACAGTCTGTAAACGTCTGGGGACTGAGGAGACAAGTTGCTCAAGTTTAGGGATAGGAATGTTAACCCATTCTTGTCTAATGTAGGATTCTAGTTGCTCAACTGTCTTAGGTCTTTTTTGTCGTATCTTCCGTTTTATGATGCGCCAAATGTTTTCTATGGGTGAAAGATCTGGACTGCAGGCTGGCCAGTTCAGTACCCGGACCCTTCTTCTACGCAGCCATGATGCTGTAATTGATGCAGTATGTGGTTTGGCATTGTCATGTTGGAAAATGCAAGGTCTTCCCTGAAAGAGACGTCGTCTGGATGGGAGCATATGTTGCTCTAGAACCTGGATATACCTTTCAGCATTGATGGTGTCTTTCCAGATGTGTAAGCTGCCCATGCCACACGCACTAATGCAACCCCATACCATCAGAGATGCAGGCTTCTGAACTGAGCGCTGATAACAACTCGGGTCGTCCTTCTCCTCTTTAGTCCGAATGACACGGCGTCCCTGATTTCCATAAAGAACTTCAAATTTTGATTCGTCTGACCACAGAACAGTTTTCCACTTTGCCACAGTCCATTTTAAATGAGCCTTGGCCCAGAGAAGACGTCTGCGCTTCTGGATCGTGTTTAGATACGGCTTCTTCTTTGAACTATAGAGTTTTAGCTGGCAACGGCGGATGGCACAGTGAATTGTGTTCACAGATGATGTTCTCTGGAAATATTCCTGAGCCCATTTTGTGATTTCCAATACAGAAGCGTGCCTGTATGTGATGCAGTGCCGTCTAAGGGCCCGAAGATCACGGGCACCCAGTATGGTTTTCTGGCCTTGACCCTTACGCACAGAGATTCTTCCAGATTCTCTGAATCTTTTGATGATATTATGCACTGTAGATGATGATATGTTCAAACTCTTTGCAATTTTACACTGTCGAACTCCTTTCTGATATTGCTCCACTATTTGTCGGCGCAGAATTAGGGGGATTGGTGATCCTCTTCCCATCTTTACTTCTGAGAGCCGCTGCCACTCCAAGATGCTCTTTTTATACCCAGTCATGTTAATGACCTATTGCCAATTGACCTAATGAGTTGCAATTTGGTCCTCCAGCTGTTCCTTTTTTGTACCTTTAACTTTTCCAGCCTCTTATTGCCCCTGTCCCAACTTTTTTGAGATGTGTTGCTGTCATGAAATTTCAAGTGAGCCAATATTTGGCATGAAATTTCAAAATGTCTCACTTTCGACATTTGATATGTTGTCTATATTCTATTGTGAATACAATATCAGTTTCTGAGATTTGTAAATTATTGCATTCCATTTTTATTTATAATTTGTACTTTGTCCCAACTTTTTTGGAATTGGGGTTGTAATAATGATGCCCACATTTGTAGTCTAATCACCTCATTTGTTGCTTTTCGCCGGAGATCGGCTCCGGCGCCTGCTGGTGACGTCACACTATGTGATTGGCTGGACCGTTTGAAGGATGACGTACAAGTTTGTGGTTGGTCTGGACAAATTACGGAAGTAGTTATCGCGGGATTAGGTTTCATGGGATTTCATGTCATGTTCATGTCGCGCGCAATGCGTTTTTGTTGAACACAACTTCAAAATAAAAGCAATGCACATTCAGTCCATGCATGAGGTAAAATTAGAAAATACGTTTATTTTGTAATTTCTAATTAACCTTACGCGGGCCGGTCAGAATGAACCAAAGGGCCGGATGCGGCCCGCGGGCCGTAAAATGCCCAGGTCTGCTTTAGACCATAGTTTCCATGCTGTCTTTTCAGATCGGAACGATTGTGCAAAGCAGCATGGGATTTCCCAGGCTAAAGTAACATTGCGCTCAGGCGACAATTCCATATTTCAATGCAAAATCGCTCGCTGCTAAACTTGGTCTACACAGGCTGTACACTGAACCCACGCAGGGTCTCTCTGCCTGCTGGCGGATCCGCACATGACCTCACGAATCTGGATCAATCTGGCTCCAGACTCCCTTGGGATTTTTCCAGACGCGTTTTATTTTTTCTGCTGTAGACAGATGGCCTTGTGCAAAATTACCCTTCTGGATGAGTGTGTAAAGGGACAGACTTTCATATAAAAAAACAAACACTAAATTGGTCCAGGACATGCACTTTAAAGGTCACAGGCAACGGTCGGAGGTGGAACGTAGAATATCAACTTTATTGTCTAGAAGAACGACCCAAAAAGCAGATTAAATCTTCCTGGTGTCTAATTTGCACCATAAAATTGAATAAAATGGCTAAAATATACTGGTTTGCGCAAGTTCTGAAGGTTTGTTTACATCTCTCTCACATGCGCTTTTACTGCCAGGGGGCGTCGTCATGACGTCACTCAAGGCAAACGGACCGGGAGCGGCTCTGTGTTTACCTGCGAACCGAGCACACGTGTACGGACTCTGGTCGTGAGAGGCTGTGTAAAATGTCTGAAAGCGATTTTGAAGTAGGAACTCTCCAAATTGAATATCGAGAGGTGAAACCGTATATGTATGACCCTGTGGCCGCTGCGAAGCCATAGTGGATATAGGTAACGATTACTTGACATTGCGCCAGTAGGCCACATTAGCCTGCCATCCGCGGTATTTCCCGGTGTCAGTATATCGGGCCTGACGTCTCATCTCGTCTATCAATGATGATTTTTTTTTTTTCAACTACCGAGCGTTTAAATGAAAGCTAAAAACGTTTACCTCCACTCTTCTCCTTTTTGCTTGAGCGTTGCTGCTCCGTTTCTCCTTTGACTGCTTGATTTTTGTGCTCGAATTTTGTTGGAACAGCGTCAGGTTTGAGCTTCTCTGTCCGACACGGACACTTAAACTCTCCAACAGATGGGGATTCTTCAAAAATGAATCATTGTCGAAGTGCTCGCTCGCGCTGCCTCTTCTCCTCTCTCAGAAAAAGGTAAAAGCTTCTTCCTGAACCGGTCCCGTTGTTACAGTCCACTGCACAACAATAAGGCATGGGGGTTTTCTTTGGAAATTCCTGAACTCGCGTCTGCACTCAAGCCGAACGGCAGTGTAAGTAGCCGGAAGTGGACTCGACTCGAGCGGTTTGTTTGTCTTGAATGACGTCACGCGCCGAGTGGTCACGAAAAATCGCCGAACAGAAATTCGCTGCGATCCGCGCTAACTTATTTTAATTATTACTTATTAACAATACTTCTTGGGACCAGAAGAAAATTACAGAGGGTTTTTTAACATAAAGTTTCAAATGTGCATAAAATTGAAAATCTTTGCCTCTGAGCTTTAAGGTTTTAATTCTCTCTCTGTGTGGAGTTTGAAGTGTAATCTCTTATTAAAGCCTGTAGTAATGTTTCACACTGTTATCTCTCTCCCGGTTTATTGTAATTTCGTACAGTACAGCAGAATGGTGTGTGTGTGTGTGTGTGTGTGTGTGTGTGTGTGTGTAGATGATCTGTAAGACGTGTTCTCGGATCATGCTGAGTAAAGAGGAGAGGCAGCAGTTCCTGGATTATCTGCGGCGTCCTGGGTTGCCATATCTACAGAAACGTGGCCTGAAGAAGAAAATCTCGGATAAGTGCAGGAAGAGGAATGTGTGTCTTTACTGCGGATCCTTCAATGGTGTGTGTGTGTGTGTGTGTGTGTGAGAACATGTTCCATCTCTCTCACACACACCGATGTCTGATCATCCACATCAGACTGAAACATGTTTTTGCTGAAATTAAATTAACAGGAAATGAACTCGTCTCATACTTCTGAATATTCTGGAAATTTTTGTTTCCTGTAAATTCAGCCACAGTCTCAGTCACGGGTTTAACTTATTTCGGTGCATCACTAATTAGCACACTGTGTGTGTGTGTGTGTGTGTGTGTGTGTGTGTGTCAGGTGCGGTGAAGAAATGTGGTCTGTTAAAGATCATCCATGAGAAGTATAAAAGCAGTAAGAAGGTAATGGATCCCATCGTCTCTGATTTCCTCCAGTCCTTCGACACGGCCATCGAACACAACAAAGAGGTGGAGGGGCTGCTCAGCCGCGCTCAGGTAACAGTCTTCATCTTCATAGTGTTTAATCATGTTTCATTAAAGTAACAGCTTTCCAATTATGGATCTCTCTCTCTCTCTGTGTGTGTGTGTGTGTGTGTGTGTGTGTGTGTGTGTGTGTGTGTGTAGGAAAACCTGAACCCTCTGGTGGTGCTGAATCTTTTCCGGAGAATTCCCAGTGAGGATGTTCCTCTGCTGCTGATGAACCCAGAGGCGGGGAAACCTGCTGACCTCATCCTGACCCGCCTCCTGGTCCCACCCCTCTGTATCCGCCCCTCTGTCGTCAGTGACCTCAAATCAGGTACCAACGAGGACGACCTCACCATGAAGCTGACGGAGATCATCTTCCTCAATGATGTCATCAAGAAGGTCAGTGCACTTCAGTGAGGGCTCTGACGGGGGAGGGGGGGCTTGGCTAGGGCTCTGACGGGGGAGGGGGGGCTTGGCTAGGGCTCTGACGGGGGAGGGGGGCTTGGCTAGGGCTCTGACGGGGGAGGGGGGCTTGGCTAGGGCTCTGACGGGGGAGGGGGGGGCTCTGCTAGGGCATTGAGTATCACAGTGCTGACTGGCATGTAATTATAGCCAGAGTTTATAAATTTATTTATTTATTTCTTGTCTCAGAATTTAATTAAAGTTAATTTGGTAAACGTAATGAAATAAGTAGAGTAAATTGAGGTTATTGATAGGGTTGCCAGATTGGGTTATTTGCTCCAACCCTCTCTCCATGTTGTCCTCAGCACCGCATGTCAGGAGCGAAGACGCAGATGATTATGGAGGACTGGGACTTCCTGCAGCTGCAGTGTGCTCTCTACATCAACAGCGAACTGTCAGGAATCCCACTCAACATGGCGCCCAAGAAGTGGACCAGAGGATTCGTACAGAGACTGAAGGGAAAACAGGGTACGCACGCACACGCCCCACACACTGACCCCAACAGTTACTGTGAACTTCATACACCGTAATATTTGTTTGTACTCCGACTTTAACATTTTGTAGTCATTGAATCATTGAGCTTTTTTCTTTTCAGGACGTTTCCGTGGTAACCTGAGTGGAAAGAGAGTGGATTTTTCCGGAAGAACGGTCATCTCTCCTGACCCGAACCTGAGGATCGATGAGGTCGCTGTTCCTGTTCACGTCGCCAAGATCCTCACTTACCCAGAGAAGGTGAGCAGAAAAACCTGTCTCCTGAATGCTGTAGGTTTTTCTGGATGTCGGACTGTTGAGGTTCTCGGGTGTGTGCTGTGAATAATGTGCACGTTAATTTTACTTTGACTCATATATTTTTGTACTTTTTTTTTTTTCCCCGCCCCCTCTCTTCCCTCCTTCAGGTGAACAAGGCGAACATGGAGCTGATGAGGAAGCTGGTGAAGAATGGACCAGACATTCATCCTGGAGCAAACTTCATCCAGCAGAGACACATGCAGATGAAGAGGTGAGAGACTCGTCGCTCAGACGGCCATCACGTCCCTCTGATGTTTCTGTG